>NW_012267268.1:1669779-1675733 GCF_000151885.1 Dipodomys ordii | reverse complement strand
AGAGTGATGCATGGTATTTTAAGTCTCCAAATGGCAGATCAGATAAAGTCAAGGTACTGTATGCTATTTCTCTCTTTTAGTAAAATGGAGATAATGGTTCATCAGACTATGCTTTGTAAAGGACTTAGAATAGTATATGATAAGAAAGAAGCATAAGTGCTCCTTATTGCCCATATCATGGAGTTTAGTCAGTATTACAACCCTGTCTTCAAATGGCATTAATGCATTCTCATTTTTAACTTTATAAAAAGATGATATTCAGGAAGCTTTAATGCTTTACAGCAGAAAAGTAGAAGAAAAAGAAGTATATTTTAAAATGGTAAAGATATGTAAGACTACTGATTTTTAGACATAAATGGAAGTAATTCTATCTTGTCCTTACAAAAGTGGCCATTAAAAACCTGAAGAGTCTGTGGAATCTGTGTCTTTGCTTCATTTGGTCAGAGGTAGCAGATGTTAGAACCTGGATCTGGTCTTATAACCAAATTTACTCCTTTCTGATGAAGGCATAGAATTCCATTAGCTTATTATTCTGGTTAAATAGACTTAAGTTGTTTATGTCATGGAGTTTCTAAGTTTTTCAAGATTAGTCACAATTACTTTCTTGTTTATGGTTAAAAATATTATTTCCTGTATCTTTCATTGATGTTGGAGCTAAGTAAAGGGTGTTTTTTTTTCACATTTTTTGAACTCTTACAAAGCTCTCCTGCAATTCCAAGGTATTCTTCCACTAGTTTGAAATAAAGCCCTCTAGTTGCTTTGCCCAGTCTTTTGATTTGCTTGATTCTAAAGTGTTAGTTTTTATTTCATATCTTCCATATCCTACAAGTTATTCACCAGAGGTACAGCTAAAATTTTAAGAAATCTGTCATTAATTATGATGCTAAGAATCAAAAGACTTATACTTACTGTATGCTTTCCTTTGGCTTTGGTGCAAAAGTGTCTGGCTTTTGCTTTGAGAAGTAACTGAGCCCATTTCCTCAAACATAAAATAGAAATAGGTGGTGACAATGACAAAAACAATAAAAAGGAAAAATAAATTTAAGAACAGGTCACAGAGTCTCTCTGGCTCTTTTGAGGGTTCAGAAAGTCAGTTATTGATCACAAATACAAGGTGAAAGTTAAGCAAATCAAATAACTCATTCCATTGAATACCATGTCAAGGTTAAACTAAAAAGTTATTGATTTTTTCTATAAATAGCATTAAGTTAGTTGTTATTACATTAAAGTAACAGAGATAAACTGATATACTGTATTGATCCAAAAAATTTGCAAGTACTTAAATGATGGGATAAAACAAATTTGAGGTCCAGATTGATTGGAATACATTGTAAATGTGTGGAAAGGTAATAATGAAATCCAACCCTGACCCAACATAAGCTAATTAAAGGGAATTTCAATTCAATTACCAGCTTTAGACACATTTGAAAGTGAAATAAATAAATAAAACATACTAGCTTCTTAATATATGTAAGTATATCAAATCTGCTTTTGCTGTTTCAGACTTGTGAAGTTTTTTGTGGATCAATCAATAGGCTAAGAATATCTGTTGCTTGAAAAGGCAGACTCACTTGTACCTTTCCATTCCAGATGGGACTATTTATTCTGCCTATGTCATACTTGCTCCACATTATATTATGTTCTCCATAGTAGGAGCCTGGAGAACTAAAAGTAATGTTTTTTTGTTTTTAATATTTATTTTTTATTGTAAAGATACTGTACAGATGGGTTACAGTTACATGAGCAAGGTAATGAGTCCATTTCCTATCAAGCATTATTACCCCCTGTTTAATTTTTCCTCTACCATCCATGTCCTCCCCACTTCCTTCCTCTTCCCCCTCTTCTCCTCCCCCCTAGCTACTCAAGAAGCTGAGATCTGAGGATCACCTTTCAAATCCAGGCCTGGCAGGAAAGTCTGTCAGACTCAATCAGATTATATGGTCATACGTACATAGCTTTTGACCTCTTTTATTTGTCCTAGACATATACTAGTTATTGCAAATAAGGGAAACCACGGGACCTATGTTTCTTTGAGTCTGGCTTACTTATAACTTTTTCTGAGTCTTTCCATTTCCTAACAAATGGGGCAGTGTCATTCTTTCCGATTGAAACATAGAATTCCACCATCTATATCTATATCTATATACCTACATATATATATATAGAGAAAGATATCTATATAAAATCACCTTTTCTTGATCTATTCATGTACTCAGGGGTATCTGGGTTGGTTCCATATCTTAGCTATGGTCAATAATGCTACGATAAACATAGTTGTGCTTTTAGCTTTAGGATGGCCTTGTTGGTGATCATTTGGGTAAATGTCTGAAAATGGATTTGCTGGGTCATAGGGAGCTCTATGTGGAGTATTTTGAGGAACCTCCATACTGCTTTCCAAAGTGGTTGAACAATTTCACATTCCCACCAACTATGCAATACAGTTCCCTTTTGGCCACATTCCCTCCAGCATCTGTTGTTATTAGAGTTCTTGATTATAGCCATTTTAACTGGGGTGAGGTGGAATGTTATTGTTGTTTTGATTTGCATTCCTTTTATGGACAGACAGAGACGTTGAACATTTCTTCGAGTGTCTATTGGTCATTCTTATTTCTTCTTCAGAGAAGTCTCTCTTTAAATCTTTAGCCCACTTATTAATCAGACAGTTGTTTCTTTGAGGATTTGTTGTTGGGGGGTTAATCTTTTGATTTCTAAGTATATTTTAGATATGAGACCCTTGTCCATTGTATGGCTAGTGAATGTTTTCTCCAAATCTGAGGGCTTTCTATTGATCTTACTAGCTATGTCCTTTGCCATGCAGAAGTTTTGCACTTTTATGCAATCCTATTTGTCCAGCCTTTCTTTGTGTTTCTGAGTCCTTACTAAGAAAATTTCAACCTGTGTCAAGGAATAGTAGACTTTCTCCTACTTCATACTGTAATGTTTCCAGGGTGTCTGCTTTCACTTTGAGGTCTTTGATCCATTTGGAGTTGATTCTAGTGCAGGGTGATATATAAGGATCTAGCTTTAGTTTTCTACAAGTGATTAACCAATTTTGCCAGCACCATTTACTGAAGAGCTGTCTTTCTTCCCTTCTATTTTTTAGCTCCCTTATCAAAGATTAGGTGGCTATAGATTTGTGGGTTCATTTCTGGGTCTTCAGTCCTATTCCATTGGTCCTCAGGTCTGTTCTTTTGCCAGTATTAAGCTGTTTTGATTACTATGGCTTTGTCGCAGAGTTTGAAGTTTGGCATTGATATTCCTCCAGCACTGTTCTTCCTGCTAAGGATTGTTTTTGCTATTTGAGGTCTTTTATTGTTCCAAATGAAAATAATGTTTTACAGTTCAAAGATCTTCAGACTCAAAATGAGAATTATATGACCTAAATGTAAATACTTCCCATCACCCAGTAATCCTCACTACTCACTGGAGTTCTACTCATTGGAGGAGAAGTTGATTGTGCTCTGTGTGTAGTGGTGTTATGAAACAAAACAAGCAAAAAAAAAAGTCTGGATATTAAGTGAAATAAGACAGACCCAAAGAAACATAGGCTGTATGGTTTCCCTTATTTGTAATAATTAGTATATGCGTGGGATAGTCCTGGCAGAGAACCATAATAGCTCAATACATATGACAATATAAATAGATGCTAATTGAAATGAATTCCAAGGCATAGAAACAACAGGTCTTGTTAGGTTTTTGGTTTTTGTTTTGTTTTGTTTTGGTTGTTGACCTTGATGTCACAATGTACTGTATCTAGTTTTTTCTTCTTGTTTTATCTCATTTTTCATTTCTCACTGGTTTATCCTTGGCAATCACTGTCTTTGACTGATACCCTGAATATTGTATATACATTTATCTGATATGATGAAGGGGAAGGGAATAACAAAATGCTGAAACAAGGACAAAATGATGACCCATTGCAATATGGATACGCATAAGACACAAAGTTGGAAATGAACTTTACAACTTGGTGGTGGGGGTGAGTGGAGAATGGATGGGATAGTGGGAGAAAAAACAAATGAGTGGGTAACAATGCTTGACCAGAAATGTACTCATTACCTTACTCATGTAACTGTAACCCTTCTGTATAACATCTTTACAATAAATTTAAAAATAAATAAATCAATAAAAGTCTGAAATTGAGAATGATGGACAGACCAGCAAGTTCTTGTGACCATTAGTATCACAGATTTCCAGTGTCATCAAGACATCCTGCTACTTTTTTGCTGGAAAGTAGAGATGGTGAGAGCCATGCTGACAAGCAGAGATGATGAACATTATTTCAGAGAGATGGAAAATGAGAGCCTCTTTTGGTTCTCCTCTCCCTTTGAAGGTTAAAGCATGGAGACTGTTAATCAAAGCCAAATAGCTTTCATCTGTCCATAGTTCATGAGAGTGAGAAATGACACTTTATTATCTCCACATGCTGAAATATATTTTCTTTTGTATGAGTAACTAGTGCATCTTACTGTGACTTTGACAACTCATTTAAATATATTAAGCTTGTAGGGAATGTATTTATGTAAAATTTGGGATAGTGGTAGCATTTGTCTAGTAGTTGTTTTAAAGGTTAAGTACATATATGGATGACTATATCCTATGGCCTGGTACAAATTAAACAACTGGTGAATGTTATTTCCTCCCATTACTGTTATCATTTTATTTATCCAATTAAATGTAAAGTTTTAATAATTTTTTGCATATTTAAACATATAAAGTAGATGTAAAGATTTAGGCATCGTAGGACATCTCTGAAACTCTAGCCATAAAGAATTTGACAGGAAGATTTTGAGTTGAAGGCATGCCTGCCTTTTATAACAAGCTTAAAGCTCATCAGGACTATGCAGACATTGTCACAAAAACAAATAATTAAATATGAAAACAGAACAAACTAGAACATGTGATTAAATAATGTCTTTATGGAAATAGAATGGGGAAGAATTTGAGATTAAAGGTTTCCTGAAAACAATTGAGGGCACTATATTAGAGTTGGATATAAAAATGACTATAGATGAATTAAAGAAAATTGCCATTTTGTAGAATGAATATGATGTGTATTAAGACAAAAATATGATTTCAATACTTTGAAGTCTGGTAGTTTAATTTCTCCAACTTTTTTCTTTTTTATAAGATCATTTTGAATATTCAGGGACATTCAGGTCTCCTACAAAGTTCAAGATTATTTTTCCTACTTGTGTTAAGAATGACATTGATATTTTGATGGGGATTGCAGCAAATCTGTAGGTCACTTTTGGGTGTGGGCCATGGATTCACCCTAAGTGTCCATACAATGGCACACAATTCAGGCATGAATATGTATGAATTCCTGTCATTATGATAATATAGATAGACAAGGAAAATGACAATGCTATGTGAGGTAAGTCAGGCACAGAAAAGAAGGCACCACATGTTTGTTTTCCCTCATAAGGGAAATTTAAATAAAATGTTGATTTATGGAAGTAGGTAACCTCAAGCCTTGAAGAACAGAGGACCAGATCAGTTAATAAGTTAAATATTATTTCTTGATTGAAGGAATAGGTAAGAGCTCTACTAGTACATAGTAGGTAAATAATTCACAAGAATAATTTGCATAGTTCAAAATAGTTAGATGGGAAGAATTTGAATGGACTCACTATAAAGAAATGATAAAAATTTAAGGTGATAGATACACTAATTACCCTGTCCTAAATATTCTAACTAATATACACATTAGTAAGCCATTGCATACTATATACAAAGCAAAAACATTTGGGCTTGGCTTACTTCACTTAATATAATTTTTTCCAAGGCTTTCCATTTCCTGACAAATGGGGCACATTTTCTTGATCCATTCATCTACTGAGGGGCATCTGGGTTGGTTCCATGTCTTAGCTATGGTAAATAATACTGCAATAAACATAGTTGTGCTGGTAGCTTTAGTGTGGTCTTGTTTGTAAACATTTGGGTAAATGCCC
>NW_012267268.1:1545480-1669543 GCF_000151885.1 Dipodomys ordii | reverse complement strand
TGGTATCTCAATGTTGTTTTTATTTACATTTCTTTTATGGCTAGGGAAGTTGAGCATTTCTTCAGGTGTCTATTGGCCATCCTTCTTTCTTCTTCAGAAAAGTTTCTCTTTAAGTCTTTAACCCACTTATTTTTTTGGGAAGTTGTTTCTTTGAGGATTTGTTGTTGGGGGATTTAAGTTTTTTAGTTCCAAGTATATTTTAGATATGAGACTCTTGTCCGTTGTATGGCTAGTGAAGATCTTCTCCCAATCCATTAGCTCTCTATTGATCTTGCTAGCTATGTCCCCTGCCATGCAGAAGCTCTGCAAATTCATGCAATCACATTTGTCCAACCTTTCTTTGATTTGTTGTGTTTCCGAATCTCTATTAAGAAAATTTCGGCCTGTGCCAAGGAAACCTAGGGTTTCTTCTATATCATCCTGTAATGTTTTCAGAGTGTCTGCTTTGACTCCGAGGTCTTTGATCCATTTGGAGTTGATTCTGGTGCAGGGTGATATATAAAGATCTAGCTTTAGTTTTCTACAAGTAGTTAACAAATTTTGCCAGCATCATTTACTGAAGAGGCTGTCTTTCTTCCATTCTATTTTTTTTTAGCTCCCTTATCGAAGATTAGATGGCCGTAGGTCTGTAAGTTCATTTCTGGGTTTTCAATTCTATTCCATTGGTCCTGAGGTCTGTTCTTATGCCAGTACCAAGTTGTTTTGATTACTATGGCTTTATAGTAGAGTTTGAAATTTGGTATTGATATTCCTCCAGCAGTGTTCTTTCCGTTGAGAAGTGTTTTTATTTGCAATATCTAGTATATGTATGAGTCAAGCAGAAAAGGTCAGATAATGTGATGTTAGGAAAATGAACCCTTAGTTATGTATTTAAATGTTTATTTTTCTTTCATGCATTTGTTTCTAAAGCATTTATAAGATTATTTCTTTGTTGCTTTGTATGTCCCTCCCCCAAAGTATAACCCCTGCTTTTACTATATTTGATGTCGGTATAATTTGTGGAGGAGAAGGAGAAAAACAAGTCGTTTAAATAAGGATACAGGTGGACCCATTGCAACAATGAGATGTATAAGGCGTTATAGCAAAAAACGAACTTTACAACATTGGGGGGGGGAGGAGTATTGGGTGGGGGGAGGGGTGAGGCTGGGAAGGGATGGGAAGGGTAAACAAAGGAGGAAGCTGCAATGCTTGATAAGAAATGTACTCATTATCTTCCCCATGTAATTGTAACCCATCTGTACAGTATGTTCACAATAAAAAAAATTAAAAAAAGCAAAAACATTTAAAAAATTTACTTCTCTTATTAACTTCTTTTTTTTGTTTTGTTTTGTTTTGTTCTTTTGGTCAGTCGTGAGGCTTGAACTCAGGGCTTTGACACTGTCCCTGGATTCGTCAGCTCAAAGTGAGCACTCTACCACTTCAGCCACAGGCCACTTCTGTTTTTGGGTGGTTTATTGAGTCTGACAGACTTTCCTGCCAGGACTGGATTTGAAAGGTGATCCTCAGATCTCAGCTTCTTGAGTAGCTAGGATTACAGGCGTGAGTCACCAATGTTGGCTACCTTTTTTTTTTTTTTTTTTGAGTGGTAGGGCCTGAACTCTGGGCCTGGGCGTTGTCCCTCAGCTCTTCAGCTCAAGGCTAGCACTCTACCACTTAAGCCACAGCACCACTTCCATTTCCTGCTTTTTTTTCTGCTTATGTGTTGCTGAGGAATTGAACCCAGGGCCTCATGCATGCAAGCCAAGCACTGTACCACTGAGCTACCCTCCCAGCCCGTATCAAGATTTTTAATACTCTTCACTAATATTTTCTAAATCATGCAAATTAGATGCTTTCTTGGCTTTGGAGAATGAAACCAAGCATGAAACTACAATGTGAGGAGGGGCAGCTTGTGAGCAAAAGAGGCAGTAGATCACTTTATGGTTTGTTTCCTTTTTACCACCTGTAAGTACTTTTTCAATAATATGTAAATCCTTTCCAGATACCCTTCCTAAACTCAGAAAAATAAAGCCAACACATAATAAAATTAAAAAGAAAACTAAACATTACTTTTCATCAAGGTCTTTTTCTCATGAATGATTTCAATTGAAAAAATAATTATTAAAATTATCAGTTTTATTTGTTATGGCCTTCCCTTGAATGTAGGATAGTAAATTGCATACAGACAAACTGCAATAAGAACAAAAGAACTCTTTTGACTTGAATAAGGCAAGTAGGTTCATTATGAGATATTTATTCAAACAGATGAGGGACTCAGATTAATGACACAGTCAGTTAGATGTGCATTAAAATGACTCAATAGAAACCAAAATATAATTAATATGCTGATCCATTTTAGTTAGTGATGACTCATTTGGCTATAATATTAGGGCTGAAATGTTCATGTTAGATATGTTAATTAGTTTACATGGTTAAAAAATGTTCTTAATGTTGTATCATACAGTATGATATTCTGGCAAACAGTAGGCACAAAATATCTGATTATTTCAGGATTTGAATGCATCCTTGAAGTTGAAAATTTCTATTAATCCTGGCAAAGAAATGTATTATTTGTTCTCAAGGGCTCAGAATCCAATTATACTTACAGGTCATTAAAAGCCACATAAGGTATCCTCAAGGATAGATGTTGGAAGGTAATGAGGATTATATCCATTAAAAGAGCATATGAATAGAGAAGCTGTGTTACCTGTTTCCCTGTCAGATGTTTTTCTTTCCCATTCATATAAGGCTTCCACAACCCATCAATCAGCAGAATTAATGGTGTGCCTAGCAATTCAAGCCATACGGAGATAATCATGGTCTCATAAATCCTGTTAGAGCAAATAAAGCCTGCAAAATGGGGCTTCTGGCAGGGCAATCAAATTTCAAAACCATCCACCAGCATGAGAAAATGTGCCAAAGATGAAGAACAGAGGTGAAAATTGAAAATGTAGACTAAGGAAGAGTGTATTGACTCTTAAAACAGAGGGTAGGACAGAGGTAAAGAGTCCTCTGGGAGAAAAGTGGGATACCTTCTCAGAAAGGTCTGCATAAAAGACCAAGTTCCTATTGTTTGGAAACTTGACATCCTCTAAACAAAAGGCACATATTAACAATTAGATTGTAGACCTGTTCTTCTGTGCCATCCAGTGCTTCTATGTTTTTTTAATGCTTATAAAACTTATAACTGGTTTATATTGCGAATTTACCATTTAATATTTTCAGATCTTGGTTGATTACCAGCACCTGAAACATCAGTAATTCTAATTTGGGGTGCGAAAATCTACTTTATATGGAAACACACACATACACACACACACACACACAAAGGAGTTAATAGAAGTGAAGGCTTTTATAGACATGATAGAACTGAGAGGAGAAAATTGTTCCATGGATTCCACACTCACCTTTCCACAGATACCATAATCTTCATATAAAGCTGTGTGCTCTGCTCTAGTCACTAACCAAGGAAGACAGTATTCCCAACATTGATGAGTTTGTGAAGGTCTAAGCTGTCATTGCATCCAACAGAATCTCCTTAAACTTGTTTCTTTCTTAATTCATACTAACTTTTCCTTCTGCACAAAGAGTAATGCCTTATTTAAAATATTTTTTTATTTCCTCACATAAAAGCATCATGAAAGTAGACAGGCTTAATAGCAAGTAGTTTCAATGATCATCAGTTCTCAAGATTGCTGTGATTATGGATCAGTCTTTTGCATTGAAGTTATACAGGACAGCACTATGGGTGTCTTCAAAGTAGATTCTGATGGCTATCCAGCAGCTGAGAGAGTGAACTGTCTCAGTTGTCATGTCTTGAGCTCCAATATGACTATTGACATAGACCACATTCTAAAACCAACACATTCGTGAGGCTTCCCAAGTCTTTTACAGCTAAGACTTGACCACTGGTTGTCTAATGCAAGTAATGTCTCCTACAATTGTTTATATTTCTCTGTTTAAATGTACCTTGTACTTCTGTTCAGAACAGAATGAGAACCACTCTGATTAGTCTAATAAGGCCATGATAGCAAGCATATCCATCAGCTCCAACCTGGTTACAATTGTGATGAAGTTAGGGAATTAACCAGCTAGAAAACACATCCATGAGACTATCTGCAGGTGAGGACTTAGCGGTCATGACCTTCTCACTCCACACAGTGTGTCATGGTGGAAAGTTATTCCACCTCTCTGAATGTTGATTTATTTTCTTGTTTGGTTTTATGATTAGTTGGGATTATGTGACAGAGTAGGGAACAAGTTTCAGGAGGGCACTCTGTGTTCTTAAGTTTAATTCCTGTCAAATATGACTAGGAAAAAAATAGTGATAGGTGAAAGACATAGACAGCATGTGATAATCAACTGCCCTAGTACCTAAATGGCTTAATTAAAAAATCTATGATGCTGTATCAGACAATCCAAGCTTAAGGAAATTAAGAGTATTTTAGTGCGAATTATTTACTTTAAAGTCTCTCTGCATTACGTTTGAGTTAAAGTGTTTCATTTTGTTTTTTTATTTTCAAATAGGGGAGCTCAACAACTGCTGGAATATTGGCAAATGAAATAAAATAGTTGTTAATAGATTTGATAAATGGTAAACCCACGCTATTTCCTACAGATAAGAGGTAGGTAACATTTTTTAAAGTCAGATTGTGAATAGGGTTGTCAGTACCTGCTATGACTATATACTATCGTATGTTTTCAGATTGCATAGCATATAAATGCTTTATAAGATTGCCATGTTTACAAGCCTGAGCATATTGATCAACAAAATGTTTCTATTGTATAGAGTGTCTCCTGGAAAGACTTTGGAATGTCCTAGGCATAATGATTGAACAAAGGAATTTACTAGTCACTCTCCAGGTATGTAGTCATGGTCATCAGAGCAAAAGCTTTGATAGGAACAATTGTTACATATTTCTAACAGAAAAAATATGTTATAAGTAGATATATGTCCTCTTGAAATTAAGGAACTTGTTCATGTAACTTCCAGTATGCTACAGCAATATATTTAACTACCATTGCTCATTGCTTCCAAAGCATTCCCCAAAATATACGGGATGGCATGCCTTTTCAAATGAAATGAGAGTGAGTTAAATCTTTTTGTTTTATTAGGAAGGGGGTAACATAGAGCATAATGACTAAGAACATATATTTTTCTATGTATGTATGTATGTATAATGCCAGTACTTGAACTCAGAGAGCCACACATTCACCTTATTTGTTCATTATTGGCCCTCTACCAATTGAGCCACACCTCCACTTCTGGCCTTTTCTTGTTAATTAGATATAGTCTCTTGGATATTTCTGCCCATATTGACATCAATTCTCAATCCTTAAACTCCGGCCTCCTGAGGATTACAGATATGAGCCACTGGTGCCTGGTGAAAATATGGATTTTAAGTGGGCTGGAGCTCTAATTTAGTCTATTTAAAGATATAATTTATTTATGCTCAAATTTATGTAAATTTTGACAACTTGCATATTATGTATTAAATTGGAACACTAGTAACCATTTCAGGGAATATTGAAAAGAATGAATGATAATACATTTAGAGAATTTAGCATAAGTTTGGTAGAGAATATGAGTTTAAAAATATTTAGGTAGAAAGAGCTTATCCCCATTTTGAAAGAAATAGTATTGTTTCTATTTTCCATAGTATTCACAAACAATAAGCTCTTACAGAAAACTAAAAGAAACAGGGGCTGGGAAGGTGGCTCAGTCATAGAGTGTTTGTCTTGCATGCATGAGGCCCTGGGTGCAGTTCTTCAGCACCACATAAGCAAAAAAAGCAGGAAGTGGTGTTGTGGCTCAAGTGGTAGAGTGCTTCCCTTGAGCTGAAGAACTGAGGAACAGCACCTAGGCCCAGAGTGTTCAGGCCCCACGACTGACAAAAAAAGGAAAGAAAGAAAGAAAGAAAGAAAGAAAGAAAGAAAGAAAGAAAGAAAGAAAGAAAGAAAGAAAGAAAGAAAGAGAGAAAGAGAGAAAGAGAGAAAGAAAGAGAAAGAGAGAGAGAAAGGAAGGAAGGAAGGAAGGAAGAGAGAGAGAGAAAGGAAGGAAGGAAGAAAGAAAGAAAGAAAGAAAGAAAGTTTTCAAATAAAGCAGGACCTACATCATTTGGTGCCTATATAATTTGTTTCTCCTATTTTAAGAAATAGGAGATGGGACTGAGAAGAATAAAATGGAAAAGAAAAAAATAGAAGGGTGTGTTACTGTCGATACTGGGACCCACAGAGCCTTCTAAGAATCATATATTGCCTCTGAAAGTAGAAATTAGAGTCACCTATTACTGGCCTCCATTAACTGGGTTTCAGCTCTGTATAAGTATTCTCATGTAGATTTGTAGTCCATAAGTGATCCATCTGTTTATTTTAGCAGGTCACCAATGTTAGTGTCAATGAAACCTCAGAACAGAATGTGAAAGTCAGAGAGCACAGATGAGAGCCCAGATCACCTTACACAATGCAGGTGCTGCCAGAGGGGTAGGTGAGCAGAACATAAAAGGAAGGGCAATAGGTACTTCATATGGAACTGTTTTTATGGGCTATGTGCCTTCGTTGACCCTAGTGACTTATGAGCAATTCATCCCCAGACAATTCTGCAGCATCTGAAGGTCATGGTAGAAAAGATTCTCCATACACTAAGGGCAGTTCTTCTATCACTTTATTATAGTAGAGTTACCTGTGGCATCTAGGAGACCCTAGAGCTGATCAGCAAACCTCTTTTGTTTTTAAGTGCAAGGATGATCACTGTCTAAGTGGTAGTTAAGAGGAAAAATAGTTTTCTCTATCAAAATAGATTCAAAGATCATGTGTTCATCTCTGACTTAGTAAGTACTGCTCTCTAGTGTTACAGAATGTTTAGTTTATCTTGGGAAACTTGTCATTAGAGTCTTTAGAAATACTTACTATGCATATACATGAATTCATGGGATTAAAACTGATGCAAAAATATAAAGGGGAATACAGTTATAATGATTCCATTTGTGAGTAGTAGACTATGATTTGCTGTGAATTTCCTTTGTCTAAGATGACCCAGTTATTAAAACTCAAGAATCACATAAATGAAAAAATGTCTACCTTTGTACTAAGCAATATGCTTCATTTAGGATCCATTTAGCCCTCAAGGTGAAAGTGGGTCCCAGACAAATGTCTTTCACATTACAAACTGTATTAAATTAATTGAAAAATAGATAAACATTGATAATAATAATAATAATAAAGCAAGAGAAATGATGAACAGTAAAAGATAAACACTTTTTAAATGTTACTCAAGTAAACATTCAATAAAACCACATCTTTCAAACAACATAATTATTCGCATCATAAAAAACTCTAGTGGTTGAAATCTAAAATATTGATTAAAAAGCTTCCATTGGACTTCAAATCAGCCTAAAAAGAAAATTCCATCTTAATATAAAATAAGCAAAAAATTCCCTTTAAACATTACAACTGATTTTGTTTAAAAACGTGTTTACTTTTCTTGAAATAGACCTGGAATGGGTCTTTCTGCAGACCTTTCTTTTCATTTTAAATTGAATCTAATGAAGCAGTGAGTCACAATTCCAACTCATCCAGAATAAAATGGAAGACCCAGTCAGATATTTCCATATTTATAAACAGGCAAATTACTGATACTTAAAACAAAATGGTGACAGAGTGATTTCTTGCTATTTTTTAAATTCTTTTCCTGGCATTTTCAGGACATGATAAACCAGTCTCCCCAAGACACTTTTGTCTTCAACCATGAGAGCAGTACACTGTATAGATTTTTCTGAATGTCAAAACTTGGCTACAGAGTTATCTTTCAGATAATCCCTCACATAAAAGGGGAGATGCTTTTATTTTTAGTCACTAAAGTTAATGATCTCATGATTTAAAATGACTCCATACAGTAGAGTTTATTTTTCACTCTTGTTATTTACCACTTTAAGCCAATAAAGCACAGAAATTGATGCACTGTGTGCCTTCCATTCAACGTGCAAACACTGCTGTCTATGAACTTTTGGGCCAGTGAATAAAAAATACTTCATTTTTAATTCTCACCAGAAGGGTTTAAATTAAACAGCAACAGATGAATTGGGCAGGCATGAAATACTAAATAGAACAGGAAGATGACATAATCCCAGATCTTTGCTTTGACAATGAAAATGAGAATTGACTGCACTGAGAGACAGAAGTAAAAGGACCATGTGGTTTTAAAAAAGCCTTCTCCACTGAAACAGCAAAATAGCACTCAGTGGCACTGCATTGTTAACAAAATTTCTTTATCAGAAACTATAATTTAATATTTAAGTATCTAATTTACATGTGACAAGGTATCATATTCAAAAAATTAAATTGCAACTAGAAAACTATTAACCACTAAAAACAATACCAAACACAACCCAAGCATTTATAGGAAAGCAATAGCAATTGGAATTGGAAAAAATGCTTCATCATATTTGGCTCATTAAACAAAGCATCCATTATAGCTTGTGAAAGATCATCTTTTCTACTTCATCAAGAGTTTACCCTTTGTAGTATGAATAACATGTAAGGATAGATTCACTGACTGTATATGCACATGTGTGTGTGTATATATATATATATGAATATAGTGACACATATACTCATGTGTTGATTTAAAGATATTGTGTCTACTGATAACTGGCTGAACGTTGGAAGGTACTGAGATCCAAATTTCTATAGATCCTTTGACTCATTTAAAAATGTCCTTTTTATAAACAGAAATTACATAAAATACTCTGTCTTTTATTTACTGAATATTTTCTTAAGCATAATAATAGACAGTGAAGAATTGCACTTATTATAAAGTTACAGTAAAGAGTTAGGTTGCAGTTCAGCCATCAAGATCAAGGACTGGAGTACTGATGATGAATTGTGCATCATATGCAAAGATAATGGTGGCTACTGAAATCAAAATGAGAGCAACTAGTTCCAGAACAAATGGGGATAACAGAAGAAAACATGCACTATTCCTACTTTAATGTGAAACTAATTTCTCCCAGGAAACCAACTCTTTGACCTTCCTTTTACAAAGAAACACATTCTGCACCCTTGCAACAAGTAGACTTGGATGTCTGTCTTCAAGTTCTAGTTCATTGTCTGAGTGTGCTGTTCCAGTGTCATCTCCTCAAGCTGTCCTTGAAATTCTGGAGCATCTACAATATGACAGTCTCTTTAGTTTTCATTGAGCCACAATGTCCCCTACAGTCTGTATAAACAGGGTCCATTATTCATCTTCTTCTGGTTCCTGTGGTAGCACAGATAATTCTTCCTTTAAGCAATCACTGAAGAATCTAAGGATTGTGCTGTAGAGATGATACTTGCTCTTTTCAGACACATTATAACCTTCATCTGGGTAGACCTAAGATATGGAGGAGAAAGTAGACTTAAAAAATCAAAGCAGCCATCATCCATCAGCATTCCATGTTTTAGTTTCACTTTCATAAGGATTAAAAAAATAGCTAATCAGTGGCTTAGATTTCAGCTCAGTTATAGATTGATCTCCTAATATATACATATGCCTGGCTTTGACTCACAGTCAAAAAAGTATAATTAAAGAGAAAAAATATATTAAAAACTATACATTTGTCTGTCAACTATGCTAGTGTGAATAGTGCTCTCTGCTTGACTGAACTTTGGACAGATGTTTCCTGGCTATAGCTCTTTATCTCTCTTTTCTTAGAAAACTTACTTCAGAAAGCTTGTAATTATACATTTTCTTTTGCTATTTTGACAGGGCTATAAATCTTATTTTATCCTATGGCCAGCTTTACAATCCAGGGAAGATCTTTCTTAAGAACAGGGAGATCAACTATTGAATGAACACATCAAAGAAGAGAACATTTATATCTCTTGAGCCCAGTGGGTGTGTAGCACACTTGCTTCTCCTTCGAAGACATCTTAGGAACCAGCAAAACCCCTCCCCTGCAAGCGCAAAGGTGAAAAGGTATCAATTCCTTTCTAGGAGTTTTGTTTGACAATCTTCTTCACCTTGCTCACACAAGGCTTTCTTGGGACTTGTTTTATAGAGATTTGTTCCTCAGCCAACCAGTGCTATATAGGTTTCCACAACCCTAACAGCAGAAAATGTTGTCATTTACATGATGCTGGCTCCCAGAATAAAAGAGTTATGAGCTCATGGAGGCATCCATCATATTTCAAATGAAGGCCTGAATGATCAGTCTGTTTGTGGAAGGTTCACAATCCTTGCCAGCAACACCTGGGAAGGTGATGCATGAAGCTGTGAGATTAAGCCAGAGCTACAATAAAGACCCTATAAATCAGAGTTGCCAGGAATTTGTAATACCTGAATAGGAAAGTTGCAGAATGTGATAGGCCAGACAAAGAGATAGGCCATGAGGTATGTAATCAGAAAAGACCTAAGGATGGAGCTTGAGTAAACCCTTGTACTCTATTTCAGATGCTGGGCTTGGTGTTGAAATATTTAACATATATTCTGTTGGGTTTTCATCTTGTTTTGATCCAATTCATTATTAGTTCACTGTAATGCCAACATTTACTTGGTCCCACTATCGTATCTTACTATTGTCATTTTCTTCTTTTCTTTTACAGGAGTTCACAATTGAGTCTGTGTCCATTCACAGAGAAGATTTTAGACATGGATTTTTCATCTCTGATGGAACTGTTAAGACTTTGAGGATTCTTAGAGATGGACTAAATATTTTTGGAATTATCAAATGATGGGAGGCCAGGGCAGAGTGCTATGGTTTCAATCTATTTATTCAGTGCTTAAGTTTGAACCCAGGGTCTCATGCTTGCTAGGCAAGTAGTTGAGAAGGCACTTGAGCCACACTTCCAATCCTGCTTTTTGTTTGTTATTTTTGAGATGGAGTCTAATGAACTTTTCACCTGAGCTATTCTTGAACAGATATCTTGAGATTTCAACCTCCTGAGTAGCTAGGATTACAGGTGTGAGTTATTCAATTGATAGGCTTATAGTTTGATCCTTAAATGTTTTCCCCAAAGCCCCAGGGTTAATGGCATGGTCCTCTTCCTGTGACTCTATTGAGAAGTGGAGGAACCTTTAGATGTGGCGAATGGAAGTAAGCCAAATCATGAGGCCGTGCCTGTTTAAGAGAATATTTTCATTCTAGCTTTGTCTTCCCTTTGTTTCCAAGCCAGCATGAAATTAAAAGGCCATACACTTTGCCACAAAAATCTTGAAGCATTGGGACCAAACTGCCCTGGACTAGAAATTCTGAACCCATAGAATAAAGTAGATAATTCCATTGTTCAATAGACTGCCTCAGATATTTTGCCACAGTAATGAGAAAGTGACTGAATTCATTCAATGTTGAGAAATTAAAAGTATTATTTTTCTATGATCCCATCAAGCTGAAAGTTTCCTGATAGCATTAAAAAGGTCCTGTTTACAACTAGCATATTCAATACCATACTCTAGGTCTTTGACGAATATTTGTTAAATGTATGACGACATAATTTAAATGGTAGTGTGATATATTATCATTTTTTCTTGTAATAGTTCTTCCAGATACTTGTTTCCCTCCTATTTTTCATGGAAAGACTGTTGGAAAGTAGAGAAAAGATAAAAGGGACATAAAAGAAACAGAAAATTACTTTAGAAAAACTCAATAATTGTAACAATAGAAAGCTAAAGAAAAAGGAGACCTTTTTAAATGGTTAATGAAATCCACTTATAAAGCATGTTCTGATAAAGCATGTTCTGATACACATTCTTGGTGCAATTAGGGCAAAACATACAATCTTTGTTCCCTAAAAATCGTATTAGAAAACAACAGTGAAATTGGAATAATAAAAGAAGCTGTGTTTTTTTTGTGGCACTAGTAGGAAAGAAAAGAAAAAGCAAGAAGGAATAATTCAGCAATAAAGAGAAAAACAATAAACTCACTTTGGAATAGTTTGGGCCTTGAATCTCTTGTTTAAACCTCTGATTAAAAGACTTGGTACTCAAAGTTTCTCTTTCTTTTGGGAGTCAGGGGAACTTCCAAGAGTGGGACCTAGTAGGAGTTTTTTAGGTCATCAATGGTATTTCCAGCAACTTCTTCCCTTTGGGGGCTCCCTGGTTTGTGATGGGGCTATTGTATTATCCCCCATTTTCCCATCATAATGTATTGCCTTGCTTCAAGTCTAAGATCACATGGGATAGAACCTCCATAACTGTGAGCCAAGTTCAACTCTTTCCTTTTATTAGTCGATTATCTCAGGTGTTTGTGTGAGAGCTAATACAACATTCATCTGAAAACGTGACTCACCTGCATAGTATAATTCACCCCAGCTTTTATTAGATGCTTGATTAATTCTGCTGAGTGCTGAAAATGAACTTTTGCTGTAAGAAATTAAATTATGATATTTGAAATAATTTTATTATAATCAGTTTTATTTAGTTATTTTTTCAAGGATAATGAGTATGTTACCTGTATGCTATACTTCTAAGACTAATACTTGATTTTAACAAAAAAATCTATTAGACATGATATTACTTTCACATCACATTATATAAGTTAAACCACTGTGACTAAGGTTTACTTACTGTAGAGGGATGCTACTTAGATATATTTTTATTCTTCTTTCAAATTATTCACACATTTCATACCTTATAGATATTTCAATATAGTACATATATATTTAGTATTAATACATCAAAACAGCCTTCTAATCTTTTTTGAAGATTACTAGGATTTACTCTCAGATACAATTTGCTTTACAATTTTATTTTAGAACAGAATTTCTCCATCAGTTGAGGGCTACGTATTGAGTGTAGAGTATACTGGTTACTCCCTTTTGCTTCTACCTTCCTTCTGCATGAACACATGCAAATACAAAGAATGGTGTTGACTGAAGTAATTATGAAATTTTTGGCCAGCCAGTGATATATCTGTGCTATTGTTTGGTATGAGGATTGGCTATTCCTCTTGGTGCTATGTCCATCTTCAAGTAGCTTCCAAAGTAACAATTTGTATTTGTTTTATATAACTATGGAAAATTTATAAAAAGTTTAAAACTCTTCAATGTTCAAGTTCTATGTTGTCAAAACATCATACTACATAGCAGACCATAACAATTCCAAATAAGTATTTAACCTTATTTTAAATAAGCCCAAGGTTTTTTCAAGAGTCTCCTAATAAACCTAATGAGAAAAATCACTATGAAAACTTAAATAAATATAAACTGCTTAGTTGATATAAGCTTCCATGAATGTGAATTGATATGAGAGACTACTCAGGTAAATTAACTCCTTAGGTAACTCACCTATTGTTTTCATAAGAAAAGATATAGAAAAAGAACTCCATTAATACTTCTGTATGAACACACCTCAAAGACAATTGTATAGGTGAATTTCTCAATTGGATTATGTTTTCTGCTAATGTTCTATTGAAGTCTACTAAATCCTTGAGATTTAGTAGGAATGTTAAAGCCTAACTCTCTGAGTAAACTGATTGTAATTTTTCTAGGTAATATTATTGTAGTATTTTAATGTCCTTGGTTCAGCACCTGTAGACTACCAGGCCCTAAGTGTTGTATGTGTGTGCTCATTCAGGTATGATTCTTCCCAGGTAATCAGTGCTGAATCTCTGTATTTTCTGAGATAGGTGAGTAGCAAGACTGTAACTGAATGAGTCTGAACTCTTATAGGAGCAACATGAATTACCATAATGCAAGCATGTGTGAATAAAGGAATTTAAAACAGTACTGAAACATGCTAGCAAGAGACAAAAAAATTAGAACACAATGTAATCACATGACTAACACTTCAGTATTTGGTGAATAAGAACGTCAATTAACTGAAACCTCCTTCTACTAACAGTAGTATGCTTCTTTTAGTATTTATTTTTCCAATCAATAAAATATGAAAGTAACACCTAGCATACTATGCTTTTGCTGAAATAAATGAATCAATATAAAACATCATGAGTGTATTGACCTATATGTAATGTCTTAATACCCTAAAGCAAAATTCAGTTTTCCTTCAAAAGTCTCATATTCTCTTGCATTCATGAAATCTAAGCATTGTATCACACCTTTCTTTTTATGGATAGACTTTAATTTTGTAACAGTTTCAGATTCCAAGAGAATACAAACAGTACCTGTAGGTCCCAGTTACTTGTAGGTCTTACATTATTTGGGGATATCATCTGTCACATAAAGAAGCCAATATCAATCTCTACTATTAACTAAATGTCCATTATTATTTTCCTTGTGTTTTTGTTGTTGTTGCTGTTGTTGTTTTGTCAGTCATGGGGCTTGAACTCTGTGCCTGGGCGCGGTCCCTTGCTCTACAGCTAAAGGCTAGTGCTCTACCACTTGAGCCATAGCGCCACTTCCAGTTTTCTGGTGGTTTATGGGAGATAAGAGTCTCATGGACTTTTCTGCCTAGGCTGGCTTTGAAGAACCCTAATACTCAGATCTCAGCCTCCTGAGTAGCTAGAATTACAGGTATGAGCCACCAGTGTACGGTCTTTTCCTTGTTTTTGTTTTCATTTTTTGGCAGGGTCCCATCCAGAATAGCAACTAACATATATGGATTGTGTTTCTGAATCTCCTCTGATCTATGTGAGTTTGATTTTTTTGACCTTCATAAGTTCTGTGGAGTATTATTCAAATACCTCCTACAGTCTTCCTCTTTTGGGTTATCTAATATTTCATTGATGGTGAGGGTGGTTATGGATTTTGGTTGATAAGCCATATTGATAAAGTCTCATTTGCATTATAACATATCTATCACACTTATTAAATATAATATATTTTTATTAATGTAAGCCTTTTTCACTTGGCAGAAGAATTGTATGAGAATACCTCTTTGAGAGAGGTATATATTAGATATATAAATGATAGGGAATTCAATGAGATATCTGTCCCTTGGCATTTTATTGCAAATACCTGTACACACTCACACACACATACTCACACACACACACACACACACACACACATTGACCTACACTTTGTTTTAATCATAGCTTGACATGTTTGAAAAGTTTCTGCTTTTATAAAGCACTCTTCAGTGATTTTTCTCTGTTGACTAAAAATACAGAAGCAGAGCAGGCTGGAACAACAAAATAGTTCAAGATTTAGGAGACTAATTTAAGGCTTTGGACTCTTTACATTCAGTTTCTAGGAATCCTCAGATGGATGTTTCTTTCTTTAAAATGGATTTTTGTCAACAGTGAATTGAGCTAAAGCTACTCAGCCTTCTGTTTAAAGTATCACAAAAGATGATAAAGATATACATTCTTTGAGCCTTGAATGCTTCATGTGACTATAAACAACTCCATGGGGCTGGGAAGGTGGCTCAGTGGTAGAACGCTTGCCTTGCATGCATGAGGCCCTGGTTTCGATACCCCAGCACCATGTAAACAGAAAAAGCCGGAAGTGGCATTGTGGCTTAAGTGGTAGAGCACTAGCCTTGAGCTGAAGAGCTGAGGGACAGCACCCAGGTCCAGAGTTCAGGCCCCATGACCGGCAAAAAAAAAAAAAAAACAACTCCACGTAACTAGATATATCACTTGGCCCCGTTCTCCATGTTTAAGGGGATGAAAAGAATGAGAGGCATTACAGATTCCTTTTAGGAGCATCTTTGTTGTTCATTGAAGTGAATGACCTCATTGAAGTGAGGAATCTCTACATCTTTCATCTTTCACCTTTTGAGGTGTGCTGAATAATACTGTAGACATGGTCATTACACACATTTGGCTATTTTATTATTATTATTATTATTTGGTCAGTCATGGTGCTTGAACTCTGAGCTAGGGCGCTGTTCAGGCGCTCTTCAGCTTAAGGCGAGCACTCTACTGCTTGAGCCACAGCGCCATTTCCTGTTTTCTAGTGGTTTATTGGAGATAAGAGCCGCTCAGACTTTCCTACCTGGGCTGATTTTGAACTGAGATCCTCAGATCTCAGCCTCCTGAGTAGCTAGGATTACAGGCATGAGCAATCGGTGCCTGGCTTAGAATTATGTTGTGTTTTTTTTAAGTAAATAATGTATGCTTTGGTCTTGTTAAACACAAATTACAAAATGGTTGTAAGTAGCCAGTGGCTACTATGTTCCCCAGCACAGACAGGCCATTCCTCTCATCATAGAAAATTTCTGCATTTGTGCCATGTGAGGCTGTGGTCTCTTTGTCTCTTAGCCTTGATTTTCTTCTTTCTACTTCTTGTCATGTGGCTGAGCTACTTCCTGCTCTCTTCTTCTGCAGATTTATTTAGAAGGTTCCTGGAAAGAAGTTCCAAGATGTATACCATCCTAAATGGTCAGGTCTCAATCAGCAGTAGCAGCAAAGATAATACTCACTGTCAGCAGTCCCATGAATTATTAATATATTCTCTTCTTTTAAACCATGAATATTATGAAGCACACTGGATGCCTACACAAGAAAGCATAGATATCTATATTTAAAATATTTACATAAAAACAATTTGAGCTTATTTTTAGACAAAACAATGCTTTTTGCTACTTGTAAGTTAGTTACCTGGTAAGTGCTTTCTTCCTTAGATGGCATGCCAAGATATCTTTCAGAGAAAGCAGAGGCTGTGACCCAAAAAAACAGAAAGTTAAGAATAAACCAAAAGATATAGCCAAATCCATTATTTCTTTCAATATTTCAAACTTAATTGTCATGCTGCAATTAAATCAATTGAATCACAGATGTGATAAACAACTCAAACAGACTTTAATAAGACATGATGAATGAACTAAATTGAGCTTTTCTGGTTTGGGATATTCTTTTCTACAAATCAATATATGTGATTAGATCAGTCGGCAAGATATACTCACCATACAACTTCATGTCTGTGATGGGTGCTACCACGGATCCACATTTAAAAAGCTTTTCATCTGATTTTAAGATCATTGATGCAATATAGCCACCATAACCCTGGCCAGATCAAAGAATAAGTGAATAAATAAATAACACAGAAATACCACTATCTCCATTATTCTTGGAAATAGTTTTGATTTCTCATCACTGATTGAAAGTGTATACACCAAAATTTGTGTAGATAGGAACAGTTATTCAAGTTACAAATTTAACTTATAGGTTCTCTGAAAAACCTCAGGAAAAACATAAACTTAATTACATAAAAACAAATAACAAATATTTGCTCCATGACTTCATACTATTTATCAGAGAACTGTTCAAAATAATCTGAAGCTAGGGAAATAAAGCTTTCATTAAATGATTGTATCATTTTAAGAAAATTCAATGTAAATATAATATATATACATGTATATATATACATATATATAATTGAAATAGTACTGATAGTTGCATAAAACCGGGTTAAGAAAGAAAACCAGTTTAAAAATATGATCACAAATGCAAAATCTACTTTCAGGGTTTTTGTTTGTTTTTGTTTTTTGTCAGTCATAGTGCTTGAACTTTGAGTCTGGGTGCTGAACTCTTCAGCTCAAGGAGAGTACTCTACCACTTGAACCACAGCACCACTTCCAGTTTTCTGGTGGTTAACTTGAGATAAGAGTCACACAGACTTTCCTGCCCTGGCTGGCTTTGAACTACTATCCTGAGATCTCTTGACTAGCTAGGATTACATGTGTGGGCTACTGGCACCCAGCTGCTTTGAGTTTTTGATAAACATAAGGATAAAGATATCTCACCCCAAAACATGACTGTAGGAGATGAGAATCTATGACCCCAAATATATTTCTATCACATAAGAATTGTTTTGGACCTTATTGTTTTGAGAACTCCAGATAAAGAAGCTGTTCTTGAAATAATTTGAGATATCTAGGGCTCACTTTTAAGAGATATTATAAAGGAAATCTCAGTTTGTAAAGAGGTTGATTAGATCACTAGAGACTCATCAGTGAGAGGGCATTGACTTAAGTCTGCATAATAAACTTCACCTCTATTTTATAGTGAATTTACTGATAGTTATCCTACTTGGGGCTTTTTCCATCCTATTATTCCTTTGATTTAGAGAAGATGATTTTAACCCTGAAGTGTAAGACAGCTCAGATCTATTTAGAAGATCTGTCATTTTTCCATATTAACTTTCATTTTAAGGGAGATAATACATGTTACTAAATTACTCAGGTTTTTTTCTCTTTCTTATTAATGTGATTTTTTCCTTCAAGAAGTCCTATATAAAAATACATAAATAATAGAGGAAAAATATTTTCTATTTCTTGTGTTCACACAAACATTAAAAGACATGAGATATAATGAAAACTAACACTGGCTATATGAGTTATTATTCAAATTTACTTTTTAAACACCATCTTGGTATATTTTTGAACTAAGAAAATCATGAATTATTAAAAACCAAAGTCAAGTTGTCGAGATTTGTTTGCAATCCAAAAATTCTGGAAGAATTTTTAAATTGTTTACCTAATGTTTGAATAAGGGACTAATTACTAAGTTATATATTTTAGAAATTAAGTTTTAGTGGGTTCTGCTTATTTTGTTTTATGTTGTTGGGCACCAACAGTTTGAGAGTATTGAAAAACAGTTACATTCAGAACTTCAAAATTCTGATGCAATTGGTTCATGACAAGGTCTACTTCTAAAAGATTTTCAGGCCAGGCGCCGGTGGCTCACGCCTATAATCCTAGCTACTCAGGAGGATCTGAGGATCACAGTTCAAAGCCAGCCCAGGCAGGAAAGTCCGTGATACTCCAATAAACCATCAGAAAAACTGGAAGTGGTGCTGTAGCTCAAGTGGTAGAGCTGAGGGACAGTGCTCAGACCCAGAGTTCAAGCCCCATGACTGACAAAAAAAAAAAAAAAGATTTTCAAATGATTCAAATATAACATCATTTCATAGTGCTTTGTCACTGTCACTTAACTGTTGTTTTTGTTGTTCACTTTTTATTTTTTTTAACTTAAGGCTAGGGCTCTACCACTTGAATCACAGCTCCACTTTCAGCTTTTTGGTGATTAATTAGAGACAAGAATATCACAGATCTCCCTGCCTTGGCTGTATTTCTACCGCTAAACTCAGATGTCAGGCACCTGGATGGCTCGGATTACAAACATGAACCACTGGTGCCCAGCTGTCACTTAACTTTTGAAACATGTAGTAAAATGACTTCATTATTTATATTTGCAGCATCTTTTAAAAATTAGTACATGAAAGTCATTAAATCAGTCCCACGTTACTGAAATGACAAGATAAGTATATCATGCTGGCATCAGTATACTTAGCCAGTGCTCAGAGGATTGAGGGAAGCTTCTTCAATAATCAGGAATGCAGAAACCTATTGCTTATAGTTTTAAACTATCACAGATACGTTTGCTCAATCTCACTGAAAAAGACAAAAAAAGTCTCAGACAAGAACAATTTGAAAATAGTCGCCATAAATGCATCCCAATATCTAAGGAAAGTATAAAGGATAAGCTGAGTCATAAAAACCAAAAAAAATGCAAAATAGCCTTTAAGACAAAAATGAAGAAAGCCCTCACAGGATGTAGAGGCAGAAAGTTACTAATGCTTCCCATAAGCAAGACCTTTTCTCACAGTGAGGAATACATCACATAGCTTCACAAATGCATGTAACTTTGATGATCCTCATGTCATGATGTGTGGTCCTAAAACTGCTTACTTGTATAACCTGAATGGCTTGAGTGAACAGCTAGACAATCAAGAAAACAAAATTTGCTGATGACACCTTCAGTCCATTGGAGGGTATATCATATTTGAATATTCTAATCTAATCTAAATTGGCATTTGACCTCAGTTTCAAGTTTTCCATAACCTTATTATCTACAAGAACAAACAATGTGCCTTGCAAAAGAGGGGTAGATACTACAACAATGCTTCTAAATGGAAACATTCAGTCACCTGAATAAAAGCAGATATATTTATCAGTGGAACAGAAAAGAGAGCTCAGAAATAAATCCACACATATGCAGTCAACGCATTTTCAACAAGAGCACCAAAATGACACAAGGGGAAAGTTTTCCTAACTAGTGCCAGTGAACCTATATTTCCATACACAGAATACCATTTATAGAACAATGAAATTAGACCTTATCAACACATGTAAATGGCCCCCAAAGGACTACAAACCTATATGGCAGACCTGGAACTATAAGATACCTGCAAGAAAACACAGGGGAATTATTTTGGACACTGATCTTGGCAATGGACTCCTACATATCATCTGAAAAGGCTGACTACAAGGGCCAAAAT
Organism: Dipodomys ordii; assembly: GCF_000151885.1. Taxonomy (NCBI): domain Eukaryota; kingdom Metazoa; phylum Chordata; class Mammalia; order Rodentia; family Heteromyidae; genus Dipodomys; species Dipodomys ordii. The sequence continues at coordinate 1,649,404 of NW_012267268.1, read as the reverse complement.
GGATCGATCCATCACACTACTGTATAAAGCTTCTTTCCACAGCAAGATAGAACAATCAGTAAGTGAAACACTAGTGAATGGATTAGGAAAATTACTGCAAAATCTGTATCTGGTAAGTGGTTAATATTCAAATTTTGTAGGAAAAAATGATAAAACTCAATTACAAAATAACTATATAATTGAATTTAAAAAGATGTCAGCCAGGTGCCCCTGGCTTACGGGTGAGACCTGAGGATCACAGTTCAAAGCCAGTTCAAGCAGGAAAGTCCATAAGACTCTTATCTTCAATTAACCACCAGACAACCAGAAGCTATTTTGGCTCAAGTGTAGATGGGTCTCCTTGAGCTGAAGCGCTCAGGGACAGTGCCTAGTCCCAGAGATCAAGCACCACAAGTGACAAAAAGGGGTGGGGGCAAACCAGCCACTGGTAACTCACACTTGTAATCCTAGCTACTCAGGAATCTGAAATGTAAGGATCATGGCTGGAAGGCAGCCTGCACAGGAAAATCCATGAAACTCTTATCTCCAATTAACAACCAAAAAGCTCTATGTGAAGCTGTGGATTATGTAGCAGAGGGCAAGCTTTGAGAAAGAAAAAAAAGAACAAGAAAAGGAAGGAAGGAAGGAAGGAAGGAAGGAAGGAAGGAAGGAAGGAAGGAAGGAGAAAGAGAGAGAGAAAGAGAGAGAGAAAAAGAAAGAAATTGGGCCTAAGATGCAATGACATAAATATTTTTGATGTCATTTATGGTTAAGAAGATGAAAATAAAATTTACTATAAATTGCTCCAAAATGTCTGTTAGGAAAGTTACTAAAAGAGACAATCTTAGCCATATTATTGACCCCCCAAAAAAGCCCTTGTATGTTTGGGTGGAAATGTATATTCGTACAGCAATTAAGGGAAGAATATGAAGGTAACCATACAAATTAAAGACAGATAAACCATACAATGAAATAACTATGTAAAAAAATCTATTGTTTACAGTGGCAATGAAATACTGTTTATCCTTAAGAAGAAAAGAGATTCTGATGTTCTGATGTTCACAAAAATATGGATACAGTTGAGAAAGATCATTCTAAGCAAAAAGTAAAATAAACCAGACAGAAAATAAAATATCAAATAATTTCCTCTTATAATATGGAATCTAAAAGAAAAAATAGATTACAGATATAGATAGATAGAGACAGACAGACAGACAGACAGACAGACAGACAGACAGACAGATAGACAGATAGATAGATAGATAGATAGATAGATAGATAGATAGATAGATAGATAGATAGATAGATAGATAGATAGATAGATAGATAGTAAGTAGTGGGACAGTGGGCTGAGAACTTAAAGAACAAAGCACCAAATATATAGGAAGACCAACTAGAGATGTAAGGAACAACATAAAGCTTATTGATAAAACGAAGTGTACTGAAGGTGAGGCTCCTTCCAAATAAGTAGATTGTATGTGCCCTTTGCACAAAAGAAAATTATAAGAGTAATTACATGAAATGGTACAAACATGGACCTGTTTCACTATAGTAACTAGCTATTACTGATATGCATTGCTATTTGTATTTCAGACCTTAGACATATCTCTGCTCCTGCATAAGATATTATGCTTTATTATTGGTTTAAATTTGCAAATTAGAGACCTAATGAAGCTAAATACCTTCTAAGCCTTAATATTAGTGAAAGCTGTGAAATAAAGTTCTTTTGGGCCAGGCGCCGGGGGCTCACGCCTGTAATCCTAGCTACTCAGGAGGCTGAGATCTGAGGATCGTGGTTCAAAGCCAGCCTGGGCAGGGAAGTCCATGATGCTCCTAGTTCCAATAAACCACTAGAAAATTGGAAGTGGTGCTGTGGCTCAAGTGGTAGAGCACTCACCTTGAGCTGAAGAGCACAGGGACACTGCCCAAGAACAGAGTTCAAGCCCCATGACAGACCAAAAAAAAAATCTTTTGGTAGCATTTGAAAATCAAATCCAAAATGCTGTTCTAATTTGATTTATTTCAGAGAAGTAAGTTCTATTTTTAAAAGGAAATCAACACTAGGTAAAATTAGAATAAATTAAATTTTAATTGTTCATCTCCCTCCCAACCATTTTATACTAATTCAATGAATGCAAGTGTAAAATGTGAAAAGGTTTTGGAAAATGCATGCTGAAAAAAGGTAAATATCCAATATTGGTTCCAGGTAAAGATGACCTAATTTTCAAAATAACTGATCAGGTGTATTATGAAATTGAAGTTCATCTTATTGACATGTAGCCAATCTGAAGCTTTTTGTCACTTGATACAGATGAAAACACAATCAGTACCCATTGTTGGATGCTCTGATTCCATTAAGCCAAAATTTTAATGATTTCCTAGTGACAAGATTTTCCCATTCATTACAGTTGTTTGAAATTTTCCACTTACCAGGCATTATAGCATTACTTTTGAAATGTGAACGTTTATAATTTTTAATAGGCCCATAATACAGAAATGGCTTTGGAGATTTTCCATATTTCAAAATATGGATGTAGAAACCAAGTTACTGAACAGAAAGACTTTGAGAAGCAGAGAGTGGTTTGCAATGCTATTTTATTCAGGGCTCATATGGTCCCAAGTTATGCAGTAAATGTTTCATAATATTGTGAATATAATGAAAACAAAAGGATGTAGTGACAAAATAACAATAAAGAAAATAAAGAGAAAAAAGAAAGGGAAACATGATGCTTTTCCTTTCAGTCTTGACCTGCATGATTTATTCTGAACTACTTCACCTGTGGAACACAATGAATTCATTTGTGATAACAACTCTATAACAGATTAGGGTTAATGCAATTTTATTGCATTGTGTTATTCCATTTCACTCTGAAAATCTGCTTAATATAATGACATATTTTGTCAGTCTTCTTATGATTTCAGCCTTGATGAGTTCTTCAGATTATATAGAGCTAAATCTTCAAGCCTTATAAATAGCTCAAGAGGTATCAAACTCAAAGAAATCCATTCAGTTTTAAGTATGTTACAATATAAATGATGGCTAGTTACCTGTGTTAGTAAAGATGAAGGGATTTCAATATCTGCTCATATATTTTGCATAGCTTCCTTTCCCTCATTGCACTGTCTTAGGCTTTATCAGCCCGTAAAAGTTTTCCTAACATCAGGTCTAAATTTCCTTTCTCATCTCCAAACTTAGCACACCTTTTTATTTCTCAGCCGAATCACAAAATCACCTTTTGCTATTTTATGTTTTCTAGTAATGTTTGCCTATTTTTCCCATAGTTCCAATTCTTGCTATTAAATTTTTAAAGAAAATATTTCAGAAAAAAGATTTTATCTTGAAATTTTGTTTTCTTTTTTATGTTTTTGTTTTTGTTTGGTTTTTGTTTTTTCTTTGCTCACGGGGCTTGGACTCAGTGCATGGGCACTGTTCTTGAGCTTTTTTCACTCAAGGCTAGCACTCTACCACTTTGAGACATAGTGCTACTTTTAGTTTTCTGGTGTTTAATCGGATATAAGACTCTCATAGACTTTTCTGCCCAGACTGGCTTCAAACTGCAATCCTCAGATCTCAGCCTCTAAAGTATCTAGAATTATAGACCTGAGTCACCAGCACCTGGCTAGAAGTTTGCTTTAACCACTAGCTATAGTAAGTTTAAAAGAACGAAGATTAAAAATGATCATATAAAATGGTCCAAAGCTCGTTTTTTGACATAACGACTAGTGCATCTCATTGTTGCACTGGGTCCACCTGTATCCCTATATAGATGATTTGTTTTTTCCCTTCCCCTCCACAAATTATACCAACATCAAATACAATGAAAGCAGGGCTTATACTGTGGAGGAGGGACATACAAAACAACAAAGAAATATCTTATAAATATGTTAGAAACAATTGCAAGAAAGAAAAAGCATTTGAATACTTATCTTGGGGTTCATTTCACCTAACATCAACTTATCTGACCTTTTCTGCTTGTCTCATACATATACTAGTTATTGCAAATAAGGGAAACCATGGAACCTGAATTTGGCCTGGAGTGGGGGGGAGGGGTGGAGATGGGAAGGGTTGGGAAGGGGAAACAAAGGAGGAGGCAACAATGCCTGATAAGAAATGTACTCATTACCTTGCTCATGTAATTGTAACCCCTCTGTATGGTATTTTCACAATAAAAAAGGTCCAAAGCAGTCATATCAACATTTATCAGTTTAAAATTCCAATAAAAACTAAATATGCTATCATTAAAAACTTTCTAACAAACCAGTTAGAAAATAAAACAAAGAAATAGATATGATTTGCAGAAAAATTAACAAGAAATACATAAAAATAAATGTTTCAGGAAGTGATTTGACCTTTGTAAAGAAAACTATGAAATTTTATGAAGATAAATAAAGGAAGAATTAAATACTATGTGATGTAAGTAAAGGCTAAATTTTATGAAGATTTAAAGTCTCTAGGTAAAGTATTATAAAAGATGTTTAATAAAATTTTAACTAAAAAATTCCAGTGGATGTAGAGAGATGACCATTTGGAAAGGCAATAAGAGACCTGCTATCTTCAAGACAGGAAAGGACAATACAGAAGAAAGCAACTCAATCTCTAGTTTGGTCTTGGGCTTCTAGCCTGAAATCATGAAAGAAATACATTTCTTTTCCTTCAGAAAACAAAAGAAGAAAAGAAAATTTGCAAAAATGAGGACAAAAGGGTAATAGGAGAGGGAAGCCAATCAAGAGTACCTTGAAAGAGAAAAATAGAGTGGCAACTTGCTTTTACAATAATAAAAGGTATTAATATATATCATTATAATACAAAGACTGTAAAATTAGCATAAGAACACAAAGGACGATTACACCAGAGATACTAGCAATATTTGAGAAATTGGTGTTTAGATATGAGTTAAATTATCAAGGATGATTTAGTCAACCAGTGGAAGTTAAAAACTGGCTAGCTATTTGAAATTAAATAAATAAATGTACAGCAAGCATTATAGTTGAATTATTCTTCTTTATTCAATCTAGATTGATAATAAGGATACATAATACAATTCTTTGATAAGAAAGTGCCACCTGCTACAGAGCAACATATTTCATCCCTATAATCCCATCAACTGAAAAGGCAAAAATTTCAATTGGGGGCCAGTTCAGATAAAATCAGCAAGAGGCCATCAAAAAATAAATTTGTTGATGGGTAGGTAGCAAAAAGCTGCCATGTTACAGTGTTGATGGGACTGTAAACTAGTGCAACCACTTTGGAAGGATGTTTAGAGATTTATTTAAAAAGCAAATATAAATCTACTCTGTGATCTAGCAATACCTCTCTTGCAAATTACAAGTCAGGTTACAGTAATGATACTTGCACATTCATACTCACTGCTGCATTTTTTACAATAGACAAGTTATAAGAATAATACAGATGTTCTAAAATAGCCAAATGGCTCAAAAATATTTTAAATATATACAATGGAATTTTACTCATCTATTGGAAAAATAACATCATGGTGTTTGCAGGGAAATGGATAGACCTGAAAAATTAAAAAAAGTAAACTTACAAAGGGTACATAATTTCTCTCTTGAGGAAGTTAGATATAAATTATAAACATATATGAAAACATATATAAGATCCCATGTATATATAGACACAAATTGATTAAAGTAAGTCATACTCAGGGGAGGATGTTAACTCCTTTGAACAACTAATGAATATTTTAACAAAATCAATACCAAGAATCTTAAATTATTTTGCTTGGCAGGCATATAAAGGTCAAAAGGAGGGGATGGAGAGAGAAAGGGTAGTGAATACAGTCATTATATTCAATATGCATATGCAAAAATGTAACTGGCAACTTGGGATATGAGTGGGGTTGGAAAAAATGGAGAGAACAATGAAAGGGGTGATTGCTTAAGATGTATCCTACTGATTTATTAAAGCTGATTTTTTAAAATTGAAACCTCTATTCAACTTTTTAAAGGTGATGATGATAACAATAACAATAGCAATAATAATAATAAAATAAAAAGAAAAAGGACTGAAATGTACAACTAATTTATGAAAATTTGGGACAAGCCAGGCACTGGTGACTTGTTATTCAGGAGTCTGAAATCTCAGGATCACAGTTTTAAGCAAGCCTAGGCAGGAAAGTCTATGAGACTCTTATCGCCAATCAACCACCAGAAAACTGGAAATGGTGGTATGGCTTAAAGTGCTAGAGTGTTAGTCTTGAGCAAAAGAGCTCAAGAACAACATCTACACCCGAGTTCAAGCTCCATGACCAATAAATAAATAAATACATAAATGGGACAAGAAAGAGTATGGTTTATTTTTCAAGAGGAAAAGGAGATTCAGATCAGGGAAATAAATGTTCCAAATATAAAGAAGGAAAGAAAAGCCAAATACCTCACTAGGCCAAAATACAAAGAGTTCAGTGTGAGAAATGTCTAGAGTGGTCTTCGTAGAGGAGGAAGTATATTTCCTACTGAGGGAATTGTGCTAAGGGCTTCACAGAGGAAGGGCCAGCTGCATGGTGCTCAGTAAAGGAAGGGATTGTAAAGCTCTGTGTCGGCCTGAGGCTGGTTTAAATAACACCCTGACAACAGTGGTGGAAGCATATTTACAACCAAAGATAATTCCAGGTCAATTATTCTGCAGAAAGCACAATTGGAACAGTAAATCTTACTGAATAGCTGTGGGCTTCATTTTAGATAATATTTATCATTTTTTAGTACAGTGTTATTTACTCATTGAATACTAAGAGAATATGTGATATGTTGATATGCAATTGGATATTAAAAGACTTATTTTAGCTGAAGTTTATCTCTTCTAATGTCCTCAAATACCCATGTAATAGTTTCAGCTCAGCAAAGTACTAGTTTAATTATTTAATTAATGTGTCACTGGTATTTATAAACCTAATATTCCAATACATAGAAAAAAATCACAAAATTGCAAGACAGAAAGTTTTATATGATATAAACATATACTAAAAGAAGTATATATACTGATATTTTATTTTGTTTTGCCTTGCTAAGCATTGGCCTCTCAGTCCTCATATACACTAAGCAAAGAGGCTCTTCCACTAACCTACATTCACAGTGGTACAATTTTAATGTTTGAAAATCATCATCATGAATAACAAAAGCATTAAACGGGTCAGTACAATCAAAAATTTTAATTTACCAAAAAGTTCCAAGAATTCAGAATTTAAAGGGAATTAATAAAACTGGGCAGTAAATAATCACTGTGAAACAAACTAAAGAAAAAAATTAAATAGTATTGCAGTGGAAAATTCAACATACATTTTTCTCAGAAATTAAAAAAATAAATCATTTATAAAATGTATTATTACAACATAATGATAAACAAATTTGAATAAGTAGACATATATGTAACAACAAAAATTTCAGACAACGGCTGAGCGCCAGGGACTGAGATCTGAGGATCATGGTTTGAAGCTAGCTCAAGCAAGAATGTCCACGAGACTCTTATCTCCAATTAACTACCAGAAAAGCCATAAGTAGAGTTTTCGATCCAGCAGTAGATCACCAGTCTTGGGCACATAGCTCAGGGACAGTGTCTGGGCCCTGAGTTGAAGCATCAGGATTGTCAACAAAAACAACAGCAATACCAACAAACCCATCAGACACCAGACATGAAACTTATTCCCTTTCGATATTACAAATCAATTAATGTTTAAAAAGATTATTGTTACTCATTACTGACCTGATTGAAATTACAATCATAATCAATAATAGAAGAATACAAAAATGCTTGAAGCATAAAAATAGTAAAAATAAATTCAGAGAATATAGACATAGATTAGACATTAAGAAATATATTTGGGTGCCAGTTGCTCATACTTCTAAGCCTAGCTACATAGGAAACTGAGATCTTTTGCCAGCTTTGGCAAAAAAGTCTTTGAGAGTTTGATTAATTAACCCCCATGCATTCAGAAGTTGAGTTGCCACTCAAGTGGTAGATCACAAGCCTTCAGTGAAAAGGATAATAGAAATAGTCATGGCCCTGAGATCAGCACCCATTATTAGGAAAGAAAGGAAGAAGCAAGGAAGGAAGAAAGGAGGGAGGAGAAAGGGAGAGAAGGGAAGAAGGAGGAAGAGAGAGACAAAGGAAAGTAAGAGACAGAGGAAAGAAAGACACAGAGAGACAAACAAGGAAGAAAAGGAAGGTAGGAAATAACTTAATTTTAGTGAGTAGAATACCTGTGAATTATTTAAAATGAAGAATGCTAAGAGAAATAGCTTGGGCTTTTAACTCAATAACTAAAGAAGAAAATATATTTAAGAGTAGAAAAGAAGGAGAGGGAGATAGCAGAGGAGAGGCTGGAGGCTAAGCAAGCTCTCTCGTAGAAACCGGTATTAGTATTCCAGTGGAAAATCTAAAGCTAGATAGACACACACGCCAATTGTATTGTCATAGTACAGAGAGTTTGGCCACAGAGGAAAAATTCAGGCAGCTTAGTTAAGGACACAGATTTGAGCAACCCTTGTCTGGGGCACCAGCAGCAGCCTCCATATTTGACACAGAAAGCCTGGGACAAAGGTGCCAAAGCCAATTCTACTCACACCAGCAAGAACTGACAAGAAGCAGAAACCTTCACTGGGCTGACCACAGACAGTTGCAGACCAGGAAACCAAGGGATAGGCATGAGTACCCCGAGACATCCTCACTCCTTCTCACAGAGCAACCTTGAGAAGTTATCCCATCCTCCGCCACCAGAGAAAAACTCCAGCTAGTGTGATTTGACCTGCAGCAGGGCTCAGATCCACTCCAGGGGAGAGTTGCCTGTCCCAATAAGAGGCAGCTTTGCCTGGGCAGGGCAGACTTTCCCTAGTGGGTAAACAGAGCCAGAGGCTACCGAACTCAGCTGTTTCACAGGAAGCAACTCCAGTCCTTGAGCAATTGGAAACTTGGTACACATAAATCTTGATATTGTCTCAAGGCTGGGCTGATTGAGTGTCTCCAGAGCTAGGCCATCAGGGTAAAGCTACTGATTGCTGACAGGACACAGCCTAACCTACAACCTAGCAACCCTTAGAGCAACTCCAAGCTAGAAGAAACAGCCACCTCACTCTATTATGATACTCAAAATAGACTACCCTCCCACCGAACTAGCCTGAGAGGAGGTACATAGACTCCCTGGTGAGAAGGAGCTTCCTTCAGCCTGCTCAAACAAACTGATTTAAGAAACCAACCAAGCCACAGAACAACAAAACACCACAAGCAAACCAGAGACTACACCACCAAGAGACAGTCTACAGACACAGGGGACACACAAGAACCCCTCCTGCCCCCACTGCCCCCAATTTTTAAGAACTTATTTCTACCTAATTAAAAAAAAAACTCTTGTCTCTATCATTTTTATTTTATTTTAGGTTTGCTTTTTTTTTGTTTTTGTTTTTTGTTATTGTTGTTTCTTTTTTAGTATTCTCTTTATACTGTTTTCCTTTTTGGTCCTTTTAGGGTTTTTTCATTTTTTTGTTCTTTTTGTTTTTTGCATTACTTAATTGCTGCTCTGTTCATCCTCAGATATATACCTGTCTTCAATTATTAGACCTTATCCTTCATTATGTACATACTTAATTCAGATATTGATTACTCAATTCACAAACTCTCTGCCTTAACTCCATTAATTGTAGAATTATTTCTTTATATAATTATAACTGTTTCATTTTTTTTATTTTTTATCTTTCCCTTTTCTTTATCACTCTTCTCTTTTCCTGATATTCCTGCCATTTCTCTGAATCCTTCTCTCACTTTGCCTCCCTATGCTTCTCCAATCTTATTTTGTCCTCAAAATTCTCCCTAAACCTATTAATTTCTAGTCAACTGACTCCTTACTTGATTTTTCTTAGCTCTTTGATCCCTAGATGTTTGTTGTTGAACTAGATTGTCTCTATTGAACTAGATTGTACCTGTACCCCTTTTAACTGGATCAAACTGTTACAGGGCTCTGGATGATGCTTGCCTTAAAATAGCTCAGAATTGGTTTGGCTATCATACCCAAATGGGCAGAATAAGCAGAAACACAAGAAAAATGGCAAGTCCAGGTATTTCAACTCCCGTTCATGACAATCAGGCAACAGAGCAGCCAATGAATAACCCAGAGGAGTGTTCCCAAAATGCTCTACAAACAATACTAGTAAACATCTGGAATGAAAAGTTTGAAAGCCTGCAAAGGTCTCACCATGAGCATGATGAGTTTAACAAAAATTAATACAGGAATATTGCAAACATGATGAGGCTAACCAAAGATTAATACAGGAAAATCATGAGTGTGATGAGGCTATTCTAAGACTAATTGAAGGATTGCATTAGTGGGATGAGAATAGACAAAGATTTATTGAGGCATTCATGGAATCCACAGACAGCTGGAGGAATCCAGCGAGCCCACAAAGGGAATGCTGAATGAAGCCCAATAGAAGGAAAGGGAGTCCAATCAACTAAGGGATTTGAGAATGAATACTGAAAACCAAATTAAGGCTGTAAAGAAGTCTATACAAGATCTAAAACAAAACCCCAATAAAGAATTTGAAGCCATCCAAGCCGACCAATTAGAAGGAAAGGAAATAAAAAAAGAAGTAGAAAGTCTTGACAGTAGGTTAGACCATGAAGAAGAACGAATCTCTGGGATTGAAGACAGCCTAGATATAAAAGACAAATCCAAGAAATATGATAGATTTATTCAACATCTAGAAGACACCATCAGATGGCCATATTTGAGGATAATGGGTGTAGAGGAGCACCTAGAGACAGTAGTTAATTATCTAGTAAATTTACTTAACAGGATCCTAGCACAGAACTTCCCTTTTCAAATACAAGGAGACTTTAGAACCCCAAATACACCAGACCAGAACAGGACATCCCACCATCACATTGTAATGCACACAGGATCAATTCAGACCAAAGAAAGGATCCTTAAAGCTGTCAAGGAGAAAAGATCAATCACCTATAAAGGGAAACCAATCAGAACAACTTCAGATTTCTCAGCAGAGACAATTAATGCAAGAAGAGCCTGGAATGATGTATGCCATGCCCTAAAGATAAACAACTGCACCCAGCTGTACCCAGCAAAACTCTCTTTCATAATGGAAGGTCAAATAAAACCCTTCCACAGCAAAGAAAATTTGAAACAATATATCTCCACCAAACCATCCCTACAAAAGATACTTAAAGATGTTGTACACATAGAAAACCAACAAGAGCACAATAAAGGCCAAGAAACAGTCCCCAAAAGGAGAATACAAAAAGCATAGGAAAAAAACAGCTGTCCCAGCCCCCAAGAAGGTGGATAACATGGCAGGAACTACCAAACACTTCTTGGTCTTAACTCTCAATATTAATGGACTTAACTCTCCAATTAAGAGACAAAGACTGCCTACTTGGGTCAAAAAGCAAGATCTTTCCATCTGCTGCCTTCAAGAGACACATCTTGCCCACAAAAACAAACATATTCTGGATGTGAAAGGCTGGAATAAAATCTACCAAGAAAACGGTAGCAATAAATAGGCAGGAGTTGCAATGCTAATATCAGATAAAATAGACTTCAAATTAAAATTAGCTAGAAGAGCTAAAGAAGGTCATTACATACTAATTAAGGGATCTCTCCTTAAGGAGAATATTTCAATTCTAAATACCTATTCACTAAATAACCGAGCACCCAAATTTATCCAAGAAGCACTACTTTCCCTAAAATCACACATTAAACAAAAGACATTAATTGTTGGGGACGTTAACACACCACTATCCCCGCTGGATAGGTCAATCTGGCAAAAACTCAGACTTAAACAACTGCAAAGATCAACTAGACTTAACAGATATCTACCAAATATTTCACCCAGCAGCATCAGAATACACGTTCTTCTCAGCAGCACTTGGAAAAATAGACCATACTCTAAGAAAAAAAATCAGTGCTTACTGTGTACCCATGCCCACTGCGTGTTTGTGTGTGTGTGTGTGTGTGTGTGTGTGTGTGTGTTCCTGGAACTGATGCTTGAACTAAGGTACTTGGCATTGTCCAGAGCTTTGCTTATTTTATTTTTTAAATCAAGACTAGCTCTATGCTCTTGGGTCAACTTCCAGCTTTTTGGTAGTTAATGGGAACTAAGAGTCCCACAAAGTTTCCTGTCAGGGTTGGCATTGAAGATGAGATGCTCAAATCTCAGCCTTCTAAATAGCTAGCACAATAGGTGTGAGCCACCAGTGCACAGCTTTGTTTCTGAAATTTTAATGTGAACATGTTCATTATATTATATACTCAGAAAACCAAGTTATTCATATGACTGTCATACATTATTTATTGATTTTTTTTTCATTGAGAATAAATTTCCTTTGTATTCTACTCTCGGTTTCCTGTTTAGGTTACTGGAGTCAATGGAGCTAGCACTCATTAATCCAATGTGATCATTGGGGGCTAACATGATAATGTGAACTTCTAAACTCAAGTTCCAAGTCTAGTTCCTTTACAAGTATAAGCTGACATATAACCGCTTTAGCTGATGTAGATGATCCTCTAAACTGTTTCCTCTCCTTACTGCCAACTGTTCCTTAATTACAATCACTTTTATTGATTTTTCTGCAGGTATTCTCTCTTTTGACAGAGCACATGTACATGAGATTTTCCTCTCCCACTTTCTAATTCTTCACCATATAGTTCATGTTCCTCTTTTTTATAAGACATTTTATATACTCCAGAGCATTCTTTCAATCTCTATAAATGCTTGTATACCTCAGTTGGTCCTTTGCATTTCTTTATATGCATAGTAATTACAACCCTGAAATGTATAAATCCTAAATTCTTTGTAAATATTAACATGTCAGGACTGGTAATGTTTAGGAACAGTACACATGCACCTATTGGTGGCAAAAAACACATGAACAAAATTTACCACCTGAATTACTATTTTTTCACTTTGTGAACCATTTTTATTTTATGTTCTTATCATAAAGAAATTGTACAAAAGTGTTGTTATTTAACAAATCATTTTATGAATACAATATATTACAATATATTCTTGATTAATGTCACCCCTTTCAACAGTCTCATCCATCCCTTTCATATTCAACCTTTCTCTCACTTTTCTTAATTTGATAGTATTATATACACTGGATTCTTGAGAATATTCTCCCTTAATGGCACAGTTCAAAAGCTTCAAATCTATTTTCATATTCTTTTTAGTTAGACCTTCACAACTGTCTTATCAGGCAAATCTGAAACTGGGAACTCCTTGAAAACTTTTCCTTTTCAAGATTCGCCAAACCACTTGCAACAACAATTCTACTCTCCATGTCCATGAACTATACGAGTATAGATACTTCATATGAATGGAACACTACCATATTCCTCCATCTGTGCCTGGAGCATTTCACCTAGCTTAACGTCTTAGCATGAAACAGAATAACACTACATGCCTTTGATCATGTGTCCAGAGTTTCCATTTCTCTGGAATAATCAGATATTTAACATTTTTCTTTTTCAAAAATGTATTTGTCATTACTGTTTTGGTCTCTTTTATTTTTGTTTGCATTCATATTGAGAAAACTACATAAAATATTTTATTGATCCACTCAATATTACTCACAACAAAATAGAATACAATTAAAACAGTGTAGATGTGTGAAGCAGAAGGATAATGTGTCTGTCAGTCAACATGACTAAGATTTATGGTCCCGTGTTAGGTGAAGGATCTTTAAGTTATTATATGAAAAGTAGAAATTATATGTTTCCATTCCCCTCAGGAAGACCATGAATTATCTCTAAACTAAAATAGTTGAATAGTTTCTCCTTACATCATCCTGTTACCTCACTGCATGCTGCCAATGATGTGTCAAAAACCACGTGCTCCCCAAGAATCTGTGTAAGATATATTTTCCTAATGGGAAAATAATGTTGATCTTCACATCATTTGTACTTACAGATAGCACAAGAAAAATAACTATGCATACAGGTCATCTTCCAGTTCCAAGGCTTCAGCCTCTCTTTTCATCTTTTTTGTATGATGTTAGAGTAGTTGTATAAAGGGAGTTCACTTCAACATTATGAATTATGAGTAAATTCACATCCTAATCATTGTCATCCCTTCCAACTTTCTCCCCTAGCTCTCCCAACAGACATATCACCCAACTTGCCCAGCTCTATTCTCATATGCATACACTGAACAGTATTACTGTATTTTCCCACCCTTCCTCTGTCCATTTGTCTACCACCCCATTGACATTCCCTACACCCTGACCACACATTCTAGCTTTTTGGTATCCATTTTGTTAAGTGATAAATTAATTTTGGAAGGTGGTACACCCTTATAACCCTCCTCTGTGAATACCATTCTTTACTCAATATGTGTGTGTGTGTGTGTGTGTGTGTGTGTGAGTGTGTGAGTGTGTGTGGTGTATGTGTGCCTTTCTTAAGGGTATGGTATTTGTTTACCTTCTGTGAAGAACATGCAGTTACTAGGGACTGGGCTGTCTACCTTCCATTTGCTGCTTAGATATTGCTTAAATATCTCCTCATTGCAGTGACCTTTCTTGACTTCTTCATTTATTATTTCTTTTTTTCTATGATCTCTTTACAGATTATTTATATAGTGATCATTTACACATCATTTTATATTTGTTTCATTATGATTCTTCTCTATATAAAAGCACACTGTTCATTTATTTTTTTCATATCTATTGCTCTTCTGTAAATTGCTAGCTTTAAGGAATTAGGGACATTTCTGCTGTTGATTCTCTAATACCAGGTACCAGTTAGATGCTCAAGAAATAGTTGCCAAATTAATAAATTATACATGTATATATAATATCATATTTTCTGAAATTAATGCAGAAATTGAAATATAATGAAGAACATAATTATAAAATATATATATATATATATACTTAGGTACAAAAATACACATAACATATATTGTATGAGTAGTAATTTTATTATTTACCTTTCCAAAAATGCTTACTCTTTTGGAGTCAATATACGGCTGTTTCAGTAAATATCTGCAACACAAAATACATATAACATTATGTCTTCTTGAGGCAAATATACATGCAAATTTATGTTTGGCATATACACAAGTAGTAGAAATGGTTTAATGATTATAGCTTTAATTATGCATGATAGTATATTACCAAATCTTACTATTCAAAGTGATGGTCTAGTTATTTTATGTCATATGAAAGATTGTTATAAATTCTGACTTGAATGATTTCCAGGAAGATTGGATTAACATTCATGTTTTGGCTGATTTCTATGTTCTATTGTAAATAATCTATAATCATTGTTTAGTTAACATTGTGAGTGTGAAAATAGCCACTGTAAGAGTTAGAATTAGGACTGTGGAAGTAATAGATATTATGGATTGCTATAGCTCTATGTTGCAAGTAGTACAAACAAAATAGTCATGTAATCTCTCTAATTTTCATAAATACAAAATAAACCCTAATTCCAGGTTATCATTCTTTTATTGTACCACAAAGGAGAATATAGATTGAAAAGAATGTAGTAGAGCTATATATATCCTTAACTTAGAAAATCACTCAGCTATCCAGAATCCTTTAAGTCAATTATTAGTGTAAGCCATATACCTAGATTTTTGTCATTACAGAAAAAATCAATACAACAATGTTCACCGACTTACTTTACAGCTGCTACTTGGTCCTTTACTTCTACTGAACCTAATCTTCGATGAATTTCCTGTAAAATTTTCAGTCCCTGGAATCCACTTCCTCTTCCATCAAATCTTGCCACAATGACATTATCTGTGTCGACAAGGACGGAATCCCAATCAATATGGAACTTATCTGTGACCATCTGGCCTCCTGGTTCCTCATCCCTGCAAACACCAACAAAGGGGTCAAAACCAGAGTAAAGGAAATTTCGTAGAAGTTTCAGTGTTCATATAGATTAGTGAACACATTCACTATTCATGAGCAATCCTGGTTACTGCATTATTTGTAAGAAACATTTTTGATAGTAAATATAAAGGTAAAAATGCCATTTTCCTTAATAAAATTTTAATAAAAATCCTTGTAGATGAACTAAAAATATGAAGAAAAGTCCACAACAGAGATTATTCTAACACACTTTTCAAAGTGGAACATGTAAATATGTGGTACTTCCAAAGGAATTCTAAACAGTGACTAATACAATAACAGGCCAGTTTTTGTTGTATGTCTTCAAATGTGGTTTAGAAATGTCTTTCAGATAGTTTACAAGGGCTGAAAGCTCCAGTAGACAGCAAATACAATTTTGAAAACTTTATAATAATAGGATATGCACAACCCTAAAGAATGGTGAACTCATAAAGAATTACTTCTTGCATTATTTCCTGAAGGTTTTATTTTATGATTGAATTCTCTGAAAAGGTAAGCAAACAGTGAGAAAAATTATCTTCCAACAATGAAGCTGACAGCAAGGAAAGAAAGCACAGTCATATATAATAGGAAACATATATAAACTGTTTGTAAAGGACACCTAAATTATAAAGCATGAACTTTATAGTTTTTCCATTCGCTAGAGGAAAAGGGTAGTGTGATTCTAAAACATCAGATTAAAATGGTGGGTACTTATTATTTTACTTTCTAAAATATTTAAAGGCCAAAAAAGGAAACGCTCATGAAATGACACAGATGATATAGTTCCAAAGTTAGGTAATTCAGTCAGTCCTGATGTATTTGTATTTGAAAAGCATCGTAGCACCCAATCTAAAAAAACTCCCATCCTTAAAAGTGCTTCAACAGGAAATTCCCACTGTACCCACCTTTTAAGGCGGGTACTTCTTCTGCCTTCATATTTATGCAAGACTTTACTTTGAAGCAGCATATAGCTTTCATTAAGGATTTTAAGGTACCAAGATTCATGATTGTGTGTGTGAGTGTGACTATAATTGTGTGTATTTGTGCAAGTACTGGAACTTGAATTCAGGACCTGGATACTGTCCCTTAGTTTTTATTCTCTCAAGGCTTCCATTTTACCACTTGAGTCACAGATATATTGCAGGGTTTTTTTTTGTTTTGGTAGTTAATTGGAAATAAAGAGACTCATAAACTTTCCTGCCAAGGCTGGCTTGGAATAAAGATTCTCAGATCTCAGCCTCCTGAATTGCTAGTAGTACAAGCATCAGTGTCTAGTTTATGGCTCTAAGATTTTTCTGAAGGAAATAACCCATCTCAGAAAGAAATGGAACAGTGCAAAGATAGGGTTTTGTAGAGCTAATTATTAAGACAAAGGAGAAAGTATGGTGTAGGACAGAACATTAATCAACTAGAATTTACTCAAGACTTTGGCAAGTTAAGTGTTGCATCTCCCCCAAATTCGTATGTTGAATCCTATACCTTCAGTACTTCAAGCAAGACTATACATGGACATAGGAACTTCAAAATGTAAATGAGGTAAACTCAGGCCACTATGATGGAGTCTGACTCAACCTGACATTCTTGCCTTGTGAGAGAAGAAATCTGGATATCTAAGCGATATCATAGGTGCCCTTGCTCAGGGGGCTGACTTGTGAAGAGGCAGAAAGAATTACCCGAAGGGAATGGGCACAGAGGAAACCAGCCTTGCTGGACCCTGGATTTCGAACTTCAATCTCTAAAACTGTGCAGAAAAAATAAATTCTCTTCTTTAAAATAGTCAGACCTGGGTGCTGGTGGTTCACACTGATAATCCTAGCTATCTGGAAGCTTAGATCTAAGGACTGTGGTTTTTAAAGTCAGTTCTAGCAGGAAAATCTGTGAGAAGCTTATCTCCAGTTAACCCCCCTGGAAAACCAGAAATAGAGATGTGGCTCAAAGTGGTAGAGCATTAGCCTTGAGCAAAAAGAGATTAGAGACAATGCCCAGGCCCTGAGTTCAAGCTAACTGACCCACCAAAAACAAACAACAAACCAAAAAATGAAAAACAAAACAAAAACAAAAAAGTAGACCTTAATGTTTAGTTATGCATACGTAATAAACTGCTATGAGTGTCTTCATTGTTTTAAGCACTTGAGAGTTGTTGTATCATTTATATTACCAAAATTTAATTAACATTTTGGGAGTAATAAATCATCAGTTACATACACTGTCTTAAAAGGAAAAAAATTAAATACATAATGTAAAGTTATGTAAGGGAAGGGGTGGTTTGGGAGACGTGAGTGAGATTGTTTAAAAGGGTGCCAGTGATCAAGATGCACTGTATTCATAAACTGCTTTGGTGATTGCCAATTCCTTTGTAAAGCTACTTAAGTAAAAATATTCTAAATAAGAAAATAAATAAATAAACTGGTTTATTGAATTAAATATCTTTTAAGTCCTAATTTTTATTAAATATCACATTTTTCCACAATATTTATATTCTTAGCTTTATTTTTATATATTTTTTTCTTTTATTGCTGGTCTTGGGACTTGAACTCTGGGCCTGG
The DNA here is from genome assembly GCF_000151885.1 of Dipodomys ordii. Taxonomy (NCBI): domain Eukaryota; kingdom Metazoa; phylum Chordata; class Mammalia; order Rodentia; family Heteromyidae; genus Dipodomys; species Dipodomys ordii. The sequence goes on along the minus strand of NW_012267268.1, from coordinate 1,631,023 downwards.
GTGCTGTCTCTGAACTCTCCAGCTCCAGGCTAGTCATCTACCACTTGAGCCACAGCACCACTTCCAGTTTTCTGGTAGTTAACTAGACATAAGAGTCTCATGAACATTCCTGCCCAGGCTGGCTTTGAACTGTGATCCTCAGATCTCAGCCTCCTGAGTAGCTAGGATTATAGACATGAGCCACCCAGCTTGTTTAAATTTTTGTAGCCTAACTCTCTATTAAATACTTGTCAAGTTGTTTCTCTTTATGTGAATATTATCTACACCAAGATTATAAGAGTTCCATTGAGAATAAAACCTGTATTATACTTAGTTCCCCAGGAGATACTGGTCTAAACTGTCCAGCATTTAAAATGTATCATTATGCTTAACACATTTTCTGATATATGTAGGACACAGCCAATATCTAATGAGCTGTAACTTTTCAGGGAAATAAAAGATTCAGGCAAAGCTTAAAACAAGAAGACTTCAAAAGACTTCAGTTTACATAAAGCCACTGTTCTTTGGAACTTGGGGAATTACAGCAAATATTATGGTTCAACAAGATAACAAAGATCAAGTTCAACCTTTCATGCTAAGCTCTAAAAATACCAGAGCTAGAATTTCAACTACACTCTGAACATGACAAGATACTGCACTCCTAAGACTCTGTGTCTTCATCAATGATGATGATAGAATTCTCAGCTGTATTTCCCCTGATGGTTAACCTTCAGTGTCAACTTGATTAAAATAATAAATGGCTAGAAGATTAGCACAATATCCCTTTGAGTATATCTGTCAGAGATTTTCTGATGAAATTGATTATTATGTCTCTGATCTAAAGGTTTGTTTAATTCATTGGTAAATGTGAAGTCTGAATCAACTATTGGAAGATGGTAGAACTCTGAAAGATGGGCTCTGGCTGAAAGTCCTAAGTCACTGAAAATGAGTGCTTAGGGAATTTATGGTATAGAGGTACTTTCCTTTCCTGTTACAGCCATAGCCTGCTTCCCATCAACTATGATGTAAGCTGCTTGTTTCTGCCTCCTGACTACATGAGATGCACAATTTCTCCTTCTATCACAGGCTCTGGCAACCATGATAAACAGCCTCATCACATGCCTAGAAACAAGGAACCAAGAAACCATAGAAGGAACCCTCTAAACCATGAGCCAAAATAAATATGTCTGCCTTTAAGCAGTTTATGTCAGACATTTTGTCATCTTACATATGTCTAAATAATATACATTCGAGGAGATTTTCTTCAGCCTAAGTAACCTAACGCATATGAAAATAATTCATGAAACATAATGTGCAAGATCATTTTCATACGGAACTATAAAAAGTACTGTAGGAACATTTTTGTTATTCTAGTTGAAACCAAGATGACTATATTGAGTATATTTCTTTACAGTTCAAAGGTACAAATTGCATAAAGAATTTTGGCTTACTATGCAGAAATGAAGCTGGGCAATATCTGTGGTTAAAACATAAACTGTTGTATGAACTATTGTGTTTCAGAGGTCCTTAATTACAGCTAAAGCCTTATAAATATATAAAATATGCAATCAACAGTCTCTCTTAAGTAATTAGAGAAATGTTAATAGCTCTGATTAAGACAAGATTACCCAGCCTTTAACCCAGTCAGCAGTAATGCTGAGGTGGTGTAAAATGATTGGTGTATTAAAAAGACATAATTTCCCATTTTTACGTATAACTCATTATATTATTTACAGTTATTTTAAGAAGCAGCAGCTAGGTTTAGCCTACATGTTAATAAATATGGAATTATATGGCAAAAATATTTTAAAACATAGCTTAAAATGTGGTACATGTTTCAAAATTACAATTGCTAAGTGGTTACAAATATTTCAAAACAAAGACCTATAGTCTCTTACTCATATAATGTACGTCCTAGGAACAGGTAAGGACAAAAATACAATTTCCCCCTTTATTTGTCTCTGTAAATTGCCATTTTTAGCTCTAAATTTGTATTTCAAGGATTTTGATATTAGATGCCCATGTGGAATGGGTATATTATGAAACATGATTCTTGAAAACATTTTTCTGACTTGTTTTCTGTTCTGCCATTCTTGTGTAACTATTTCAAGATGAGTTTACAAGAACAGATATTTGAACACCAAGTGTTATCATTAAGAAGGAGGTTGGGCACTTCAAGAAGTGTTAGAACAAAAAAAACTGGATTAGAAAATAAAGTCAATCAAATAGTACTAATTGAGGGAATTTGGTGTAGCCAATATGTTTACTAGTTTAATGATCATAAGGAAGGTATTACTAATGGAATTGTCCACCACCTAACAAATGGGAAGCAAAAGGCAAGTCCAAATTAGCCATAAGGGATATGTGGGAGGATCTCTGAGCTTCAGTGGATTTTATTGTTTGTTATTTTTTTCTCTGAATATCTTTCATATCTTCAGTCTACAACACTTTGCTCTTTTTCCTTTGTCTCAGAAAAGTCTGGGAAACCATAGTAAAGATGATGTTTCATGGTTGAATTAGGAATGAACAAACTTGCTGTTACTTGTGGCAAATGTAAATATTCCATCTGTTTTAATTAGCTAGAAAGTTATCAAACTTGTTCTATTTCATAACGTAGGGAACAGAATGAAATTGAGTCTAAACTCTTCTTATAAGTTAAGTGGTTGGAAGCAAAATTTCATCACTTCAATCCTTTCATCACTGAATGTGTCAGTATGGATGAAGAGTTTACAAAACAATGATCCAATAATATAGGGGAACATAAAGACCACACAATTACCTAAGGTAACTTTTAAATTACAGAACAAGTATGATCTAACAGTGTACCATATGTACCAAAAACAAATTAGAGATTTGCTCAGATTGCATGCTTGCTCAGGTTCCCAAAATACCATTCAAATCAAAAGGAAACTGAATTTACAATATGATTTTTGTTCTGATTTTGCTACAAATCTGCTGCAATAACTTGAGCAATGATATGTACCCAGTGATAAGCAAAACTGATACAGTCTCTGTGACTTCAGACAAGTGACTTTACTTCCTAACTTTGATTACATTTTATGTGGAGAATAACAAATGCAATAATAATTACATGAATATATGTGGTCTGGCAAAGTGTGCCTAACCATGGTAGATGTTTAATAATAGGGTTGGCTAATGTTTTGTATATTATTTCTTATCTATCATCTCATTGAAGATGGGCTAAATCAGTGTGACTCTCCCCAGAGCAACTCTATGTTGATAAATCCTCCAAGAATACAGTTCCTCCTGGAAAGTGGACTTGTGCTGACAAAATTGTTGCTTTTTATGTCCCTCCCCCACAGTATAACCCTTGCATTCACTGTATTTGATGTTGGTATAATTTGTGGAGGGGAAGGGCAAAAACACATTTTTTCAATAGGGATACAGGTGGATCCATTGCAACAATGAGATGTATAAGTCGTTATGTCGAAAAACGAACTTTACAACTTTGGCCAGGGGTGGGGGGTGGGTGAGAGATGGGAAGGGGAAACAAAGAAGGAGGCAACAATGCTTGATAAGAAATGTACTCATTACCTTGCCCATGTAATTGTAACCCCTCTGTACAATATTTTCACAATAAAAAAGGTGTTCTTGAGATTCCCTACTATTTGTACAATTACATACAGCCTTAATGATCTCCTTTCCCATTTTGAAACTATTACAGAATTTTATCTATAGTACTTCATGCCACTTATCCAAATGATTGCTGAGTGGAATTATTTACTTAGCAGTAACTGTACTCACAGGAGTAAAAAAAGTTATCATCCTGTCTCTCCCCCTTAAGGGATGTTCAACATGTATCGACTAAGTGGAGGCCTGTCGTTTCAGAGATTCTACCACACAAATGCTAAAAGTGTCTTAGAAACATCTTAGAGAACTGGATTAAGTGCTTCCTGTTTCTTTTTAACTGGCCAAGATTCTGCATGATTTTCTACTCAGGTATATCTGTATTTTAAAAACATAATAAAATAAAATAAAGAGTTTTTGCGATTCTTACTATGGAACAATTCTGTATATTTTAAGTCATTTAATATTGTTGATCCTGACATAGGCTGCACCTGAAATTTTTGTTTGCTGATTTTTCTTGATCAATAAGCTGTGCTTTATATGATATTTTTAATTTTTAATTTTTATTTTTTATTGGGAAAATACTGTACAGAGGGGTTACAATTACATGGGCAAGATTTTTTATGATATTTTTAAAATGGTCTGTTTTATGTAGTGTTTTATTATTTTTCCTCCCTAATCTCCAAATTTAGTTTTGTGCATTAATAACACTGCATCTTTTCTCTACCTGTTCCTGCCTACTCCCCCTTTTCCCTGTTTCATCCTATTTTTAATGTGCTATTCTTTCTCATAATAAAATATTGCCTAGCAAAGGCATTATTTCTTTGCTTGAAGGGAATTTGATCCTATTTTGCTCTTTTTCTGAATAAAAGCCAGAATCGTCTCCTTATCCAGATGCAAGCTTGCATAACAACTATCATGAGAGCAATGAAAAGAAACACAGAATCCAGTTTTTTTATATCGAGTTATATTTATATTGTAATCAGAAGCCAAAAATAAAAGCTTATCAGTACACAGGTTGTACCACTAAACAGCATGGATATTAATGAGCCAGTTCTAAAACTCAAAAATGGACTGTTAGTATTATCCACACAAAATTAACCTCAGGATAAACATCTTAGACAGCACATTAAAATATCAGAATAGAAGCAATAGAAAAAGGCCTCAGGGATACTACCCAGACAGAAAGTGTGCCCTAAAATGAGAGAAGCTCCAATCTCCTAATAATCTTTGCTGTCAAAGTTTTACTACATTAATTATTATCCTTTGGCCAATTGCCATTTGAGAAAATTTCTAACAGAATGGGTGAGGAGGTGGAAAAGGAAGGGAGCTGGAAGATACTTTCTTTGATTTGCTGTGAATAGTCATAGCATCATGGAGCCTGACTAGAGTTTATTCAATGACTTTGTATTTAGAGAGGGTCACAGCTAAATAATTCACAGTTCAGTGATTTCTTGACACAATTTATAAACATACCAAGGCTAGGAGATTCTATCACCTTCTTCATGTGTGTATCACTAATGTCCACTGCTTATGCAGTGGGTCTTTCTCAGATACAATGAATCAAAATATTCTATTTAAAGAATATGGGAGCATTTTACATAAAAATAGAACAAAATACATGAACTCTAAAAAATTAAGTAAGAGGCAATTTTCACAACAGACTTAGCTTTCAGTTTTTTGGGTTTTTTTTTGAGGAGATATAGTTCACCATGGGAACAGTGAAGGACAACACTGAGACGTGTACCACACATGGGATGTGTCAGGGATTCCAGTGCATTTACAATATAAGAATGGATGCTAAAATGTGGTATATATACAAAATGGAATTCTATGCCTCCATCGGAAAGAATGGCATTGCCCCATTTGTTAGGAAATGGAAAGACTTGGAAAAAATTATATTAAGTGAAGTAAGCCAAGTCCAAAGAAACATAGTTCTCATGGTTTCCCTTATTTGCAATATCTAGTATATGTATGAGTCAAGCAGAAAAGGTCAGATAAGGTGATGTTAGGAAAATGAACCCTAAGATTTGTATTTAAATGTTTTTGTTCTTTCATGCATTTGTTCTAACACATTTATAAAATTATTTCTTTGTTGCTTTGTATGTCCCTTCCCCACAGTATAACCCCTGCTTTCACTGTATTTGATGTTGGTATAATTTGTGGAGGGGAAGGGGAAAAACAAGTCGTTTAAATAAGGATACGGGTGGACCTGTTGCGACAATGAGAAGTACAAGTTTTTATGTCGAAAACGAACTTTACAACTTCGGTGGGGGGTGGGGGGAGGCGGGGGTGGGGGGAGGCTGGGAAGGGATGGGAAGGGGGAACAAAGGAGGAGGCTAAAATGCTTGATAAGAAATGTACTCATTATCTTGCCCATGTAATTGTAACCTCTCTGTACAGTATTTTCACAATAAAATATAAATTAAAAAAAAAAGAATGGATGCTATACAAATGGCTCAAGTGGTAGAGCACTGGCCATGAGCACAAAAGCTCAATGATAGTGTCCAAGCCATAAGTCCCAAGACAGCAACACACACACACACACGCACACACACACACACACACACACACACACACACACACACACACACACACACACACAGAATGGATGGTAATTACATGTAAACCTTCAACTTGTTACCTAAGTTGGACACCATGATGGTCTTTCCTGGGGATCATGCAGTATTTTTTCTAATTCTTTTTTTTCCTTTATCTAGAAACCAATTTATCAACAAAACCATAGCTTTATTAACTGAGAAATTTTCATTTTAGCTTACTGTGTTGTAAATTTTTATTTCTTTATTGTATAATAATAACAACAACAACAACTAGTAACTGGGGACAGATAACTGGTAGTAGAACAATTAATGTTCCATTAAATGTCACCATTTAATGAACTGAGACACATGTAAGTTCAGAAAAACTTTCTCACATAAGTAACTCTCATTTTATGGTATTATAATTGTGGAAGTTGAACTCACAGTATTTACTTAGGCTCATTGATGTATAAGCAATTATATCCCCAAAGCAGAAAGAAATCATAATAGTTGAACTGAATAGAAGTAATAGAATCAGGGGTGAACATCCCTTTCCTACTTATTGATTTCTCTTTCTAATCTCTTTTCTGAATTTATGTCATATCTTTTGTGGGGGAGAGGGTGGGGATGAGATTGGGTTTATTCTTATAACCTAAACTGGGATTGAACTCACTGTGTAGTTCACAGTGGTCTCATACTCATGATCACTCTGATTTAGGATTCTGAATGCTGGAATTACAGAGGCATTTCACCACTCTCTCACGTTATCATTTGAGTGCTTTTAACACTAGAATGCTCTCCATAAAATGTAAGAGAAGTAAAAAAATGTACCTTCTTTGGATTAGTTTTTGTTCCTTACTAGATTTCTGGTACATTGTGTAGTAAATTGCCTGCCACTTCTGCTCAGTGTTTTCCCTTGTAAAATGAGGAATGCCACTTCTGCCTTTTGCAAACATGGAACCATGAGACAAAAGTGAAAGTCAACACTGGATATTTAAACTGTATGTTGTATAGATGGATAATTTTTAGTCCCCATGTTAAATAAAAATACTTCTTTTGTGATGGATAAAGAGGTAGAAGACACCAGTAGAAAGGAGGATATAATGATGGTTCATGACAATCTAGCTCTTCCTATGACATTAAAGTTTGGATATTATCAGGGCATGATCTTGATAGTATACTAAGACTTTAAGAAATAAAACTGAATATTAACATATTTTCCTTAGGGTAAATAAGGGCTTCCAAAATCACTGTGCTCTTTTTTTTTCTGTTAAATTCTTCAGTGGTGTTATAGTTTGTATCTGAAATGTTCTTCAAAGTCCATGTGTTTATAGATTGGTCCCAAGCCTGCGATGCTGGTAAGAGGTAGTTGAAGTTAAGAGATGGGGGCCTATGCTAGGAATGGTAGAAGTCATGCCTGTAATCTCTAGAGGAAGAGATTGAGAGGGTCACAGTTTCAGACCAGCCTCAAAAAAATGTTAGTGAGACTCTCTGTCTTAACAAATACACAAGGTAGAGTACCTCTGTAATTCCAACTATGCATGAGGAATAGGCAGGAGGTTGAAAGTCTAACATTAGACAGACAAAACAGAAGACTCCATTTGAAAAATCATTAAAGTAAAAAAAAATGTAACTGAGCTATGATTCAAGAAAAACAGACAGTGCTTACTAAATAGTAGGAGACTCTGAGTTTAAATTCCAAAAAGCACAAAGAGATGGGGCCAACTGTGAGGTCTTCAGTCAAATGGAAGTGAGCCCTTCAGGGAGACAATGGGGCTTTAGCCCCTGTTACCATTTGTTTTTTCTTTCTTCCTCACTTCCTTAATTTCCTCCCTCCCTCCTTCCTTCCTTTTTCTTCCCTTCCTTTATCTCTCTTCCTTCCTTTCTTCCTTCCTTCCTTCCTTCCTTCCTTCCTTCCTTCCTTCCTTCTTCTTCCTTCTCCCAGGTCACAGGGCCAGTAACAGGGCCACTTGTCATGACTTGAAATCTATAAACTTGCATGTGGAAATACCTCTCTATATGATGTTTATCTGAGGTATTTATTACTGAAAGAAAAGATTGACTAATAAAGCTGGAATAAGAGAACTTTGATTGCATAGGCCACATGAATTTGAAATCTAACTACGGATTCATTAAGAAAGCTGGAACTATGCAAGTTTTACAACTCTGAAAGAAGTCACATCATAGAAGAAAATACCTCAAGAAAAAAGCACAAATGCCCACATTTAGTGCAAAAACTATTATCTAAGGTAGATCAAAATGTTCATTTATTAATACTTCATTAGTACATTAATAAAAATTGTTATTTGTGTTGTGGTTTTTGAAGTTTAATTGTTTTGATTTTCATGTTCAGTCACATTTCTCCTAGAAGACTTGCAAAATTTTCACATCCTAACTTCACAGGAGAAAAAACACATCAAGAGAGTATTCTCATTATCATTGCCATATTCTAACTCCTATTTTGTCTATATGCCAAATAATCATCTACAATCCATAAATGAAAGCTTTGAAATAGACAGCAAAAAGAAGATAGAAAAGAATCCCGGAATACATCAGAATACATCATTTAAGTGATGAACTCCTTAATTGTAGGATAATACGGTATTACGAGGGGAGAAAATAGTACACCTAGTATTTCAGTTAAACTTTCCACCTCTCTCCCTCTCTCCCTCTCCCTCTCCTTTTCCCTCCCCCCAACTCTCTCTTTCTCTCTCTTTGCTGGTTCTGGGGCTTGAACTCAGGGCCTAGTCATTGTCCCTGAGCATTTTTTGGCTCAAGGCTAGTACTCTACCACTTGGGATACAGATACATTTCCAGTTTTGTGATGGTTAATTGGTAATAAGAGTCTTACAGATTTTGTTGCCTAGACTAGTTTTAAACTGGGTTCCTCAGATCTTAGCCTCCTGTGTATATAGGATTTCAGATGTGAACCGCTGGTGCCTGACTTCATATTCTCTTTTACTATATTTTGAGAAATATATAACTCATTAAAATATGAAATATTGAGCTGGATGCCAGTGGTTTATGCCTGTAATCTTAGCTACTCAAATAAGCTGAGATGTGAGAATCCTTGTCCAAAGCTAGCCCAACAAGGAAAGTCCATGAGGCATTTATTTCCAATTAACTACTAAAAAGCCAGAAATGGTGTTTTGGTTCAAGTATTAGAGAACTAGCCTTGAAGATAAAACTCAGGGATAGTGTCCAGGCCCTTAGTTCAGGGGCAGCAACACATACATACATACATACATACCCATAACACACTTGAATATGCATGCATACATACACATAACTTTAAATGCAGGTTATTATCATATTTATGACTCAATATTATGGTCAATATCATAACCATTCAAACCAAACACTTGTTGTGTTAGGAAGTATGTTTTACAAAATCCATTCCTGATATGTATCTTACAATATAATTTATTATCTAGCTATCATAGTGGATGATTTGAATAGATAATGGCAATAAAACCATAAGGTTCATATTGAATAATACAATGGCATTCATGCCATTCTTATGAAACTGGATGTATAAGATAAACTTATTGATAAAAGTAAAAGTTCTGAAATATTGTGTATCTTTAAGAGTCACCAAAATGTTATAACTTTTGCTTCATATACATACTTATTTAAATTATGATTTCTCTCCTGTGATATTTTTAAATACATCATCTTGGTTGATGTATTTTCTAAATATTTACACAATAAGAAATATAGACTGTGAAAGAAGAAATATGCTCAAAAACAAAATGAACTGATCATCTCCCCCTATACTCTCTAGATTAAATGTCATTTTTGTCCTCTTGATAATTTCCTATGTAGCAAATATGAATTCAATTTTCAATTTAAATTTTCTATTCCATTTAAATAGAGGGAGATAAATAAAAATGAGAAATTTAAAATGTAAACTATGGGTCTCACTAAGTAAAAACCAACAATATCTGACTTTGAAGAAAATATTCGGTAGCTTTTTAAATATTATAGATGGTTCTTTTACTCCAAACTAAAGACAGAAAGGGCATATATTTATTACAAACCAATAGTTATGTAAGTGCTACATTCTAGAGATGTCATCAACTCTGTTGTAGAAAAAAAACAAGAGATTATAGACTGCAATTATACAGAACACTTCTGATTTTAGGCATTGTTTAGTGATGTGTCAATAGCCATAGTACACTGACTTATGTAAGCAAGTAGTACTAGATTTTAAAAAAAGAAAGGCTTTCATCCAATAATAGAATACTATTTTTATCCATTATTCCTCTCCTGCTCATTATCTCATGGATAATACACATGACACATTCTATTAATGCTACCCATGTGTTAAAATGGCAAAAGATTTATTAACCTAGCATGATGTCTGTAAGAATAAAAGAAACATCTTTGGCAAGATGACCCATAAAGAATAGTTGATAATTTACTAATTCTTAGTATTTTAAGGGGAGTTAATAATAATAAATTGTAAAAAGAATAATAATTGTAAAAAGAAACTACAAAAATTGATAAAGGTAGTGTCATTCTTTCTGATGGAAGCAGAGAATTCTACTGTGGATAGATAGATAGATAGATAGATAGATAGATGGATAATTACATTTTCTTGATCTATTAATCTACTGAGGTGCATCTGGGTTGGTTCCATACCTTAGCTATGATGAATAATGTTGAAATAAACATAGTTGTGCTGGTAGCTTTAGTATGGCCTTATTTCTGTCATTTGGGTAAATGCCCAGACATGGGATTTCTGGGTCATAGGGGAGCTCTATGTGTAGTGTTTTGAGGAACCTCCATACTGCTTCCTAGAGTGTTTGAACAAGTTTACACTCTCAAATGAAAAGACCTGGAAAAAATTCTATTAAGTGAAGTAAGCCAGACACAAAGAAGCATAGGTCCCATGGTTCCCCTTAATTGCAATAATTAGTGTACGTCTAGGTTAATCTTAGAAGATGAGCAGAATAGCTTAATAAGTATGTACATATGACCATATAAGATGATGCTAAACAAAATGAACTCCAAGAAATGGACACGAGAGGTTTTTCTTTGTTGTTGTTGTTTGTAATGTACTATGTACATTTTTGTTTCTTTTGTATGTTCTTCTCCAATGGTATATCCTCTGTTGTCACTGCATTTGATTTTGGTACCCTGGTATTGTATATATGTTTATTTGAATTAGGGAAGGGAAGGGTAACAGTAGAATGGTGAGACATAGGACAGGGGGGGAACCAATGCAACAGTGATATAGGCAAGAAAATATGTTGGAAATAATCTGCGCAACTTGAGGTGGGATGGGGGGGGGGAGGGAAAGTAGGAGAAAATTAAGGGAAAGGATAACAAGAGTGACAAGAAATGTACTCATTACTTACTTAAAGAACCCCTCTGTATATCACCTTGATAATAAAAAAAAAGGTAGTCATTTTTTTCATAATTATCCAGATAGTCTGAAGAGAAACAAGAATCTCACTTCGACTTTTACTGTATGGGAGATTATACTATAAAGAAATTGACTCAGCCGGGCGCTGGTGGCTCACGCCTGTAATCCCAGCTACTCAGGAGGCTGAGATCTGAGGATCGCGGTTCAAAGCCAGCCCGGCCAGGAGAGACCCTGAGACTCCTATCTCCAATAAGCCACCAGAAAACCGGAAGTGGCGCTGTAGCTCAAGTGGTAGAGCGCTCGCCTTGAGCTGAAGAGCTGAGGGACAGCGCCCAGGCCCAGAGTTCAAGCCCACGACCGACAAAAAAAAAAAAAAGACTCATCTATAGTCTAAATGTATACACATTTGAAACTCTCAAATCATTTTTTTTTCTCCTATTTCCAAATTCATTTCATTCTTGATGAAAAATCCAAGAGTGAGGGATAGATCTATTTTCTAATTTATGTATTGATTCATTCTTTCCTTCATTCACTCATGCATGAATTCCATCAATATTTATTCAAAAGTAGTATTGCTCCAGCTAATGTGTTATAGTAAAACAATACAGACTTCTTATCAAGGTATCATCAATATAAGAAAGACAGAAAAACACCTAATATCATCTTGTATTGTTACAGGTTTATAATAGAAATATGAACAGAATTACCTGAAAGTAGGTCTGAAAGTATTTAGAACTTTTAAGTTGGCCAGTGGTTGATTGTACACACACACACACACACACACACGCATGTACACACACACACAGTGGGAGAGAGGGAGAGAGAGAGAGAGAGACAGAGAGAGAGAGAGACAGAGAAAGAGAGACAGAGAGAGAGAGAGGAGAATGAAAGGAAAGATCAAGTAAGTGGAATTTCCATGCCTGAAGTAGTTTTTTATATCTCAGCACCAAATTACACTTTTGGGCTACTCTGATTCATGTGAGATCTACCTTTTCAGATGTGAATTTCATACAGTTCACCTTAGTGGTAGAGTAGATAATCAACAAGGAAAGAAGATGTAGAAAGTACTGGTAGAAAGCAGGGTGGTAGAGTGAAACAAAATGCAAAAGGATATTTGATTTTTCACAAACAAGAGAGTGAACTAGCAAGAAACAACTTTGAACCAAAGATCAAGGCAAAACAAAACTGAACATATAAGATACCCTAAAGCCTGATGTCCTATGAGCATGATTGTACTCACAATATTATGGTTTAAGTAAATTAAAAACTAGTGTGAAAAATCACTGATTATATTGACTTGTTTTTGTAAGTAACTAGAAAATTCATTTATTACAAATGAATAGATTATATTATTTAACAAATAAATCAATTATATTATTTAACAAAATAATTACACAGAACACAGCTCCAAGTAGTTCATTTCTATCAAGATCACTCAATTATTATTATTTGATACACTACACATTGAATAAATGATGACACTATCTAGATACAAATGCTTCCTGGTAGCCATGTTTGCCTGATGTATTCTTATCAATACATATTTTCAAGAAACTCTTATTTAACTACTCAAAAATAGGAACGCACAAACAAAAAGACACTGTTGAATATATGAAATGAAAAAACAAAGCTGTTTAAATGCATAAAATAAAGGCATTTTCTTAAGATGTTTGAAAACTCCTCAAACTAGCCTATAAATTACTTGTCTCTATATTCAGTTTTACACTGTGGATCTTCCTCCAGAAATTGTGGTCCAAATCCTACTGGGATATAGCTCTATCTATCTATCTATCTATCTATCTATCTATCTATCTATCTATCTATCTATCTATCTATCTATCTATCTATCTATCTATCTATCTACCCAAGTCCCTGGACAGAAGGTTGCAGCTATAGAGGAGAAGGGATGCACTTGGGATTCCAAAAGGACTGAGGAAGAGAGTAGAAGAAATCTTCATGATGATATGGACAAAAGATGATATGGTATGTCCCCCGTTATCACTGTATTTGATTTTGGTACCCTGTACCTTGTACATTCATTTATCTAATTTGGGGAAGGGAAGGGGAATAACAGAATGCTGAAGCAAGACACAGGATGACCCATTCCAACAATGAGACTCACAACTATGTTGGATATTAACCTTTCAACCTGCAGGGGTGGGTGGGGAGTGGGGGAGATGGGAGGGAAGGGATAGTAGGTGAAAAACAAAGGAGGGAGTAAAAATGGTGGACAAGAAATGTACTCATTACCTTACTCATGTAACTGTAACCCCTCTGTACAGCATCTTTACAATAAAATAAAATTTAAAAAAGTAGTCGACCAAGTGTCCCATGGAATTCAAGGAAGATGAATAAAATGATGATAGAGTATGGTTGTATCCTGTAAATTGCTACAACTTGATTATTACTGCCTCACTGGGTTAAACCTGAAGCAACTATTGCAGGGATGGTATGGAAAAGGAGACAAGGAGATGAACTGATGATCCCTTGGCACTGAACTAAACTTCTATGTATTATAATGTTTCTCTTTATGAAGATGAAGGGGAAAAGCCATACCACAAACTCCCCTGAATTGCTTATACTGTGTTCTAAGCATGTTTAGATTCATATATATTTATTTATCAAACAGACACCTGCAGTTATAGGATATTTCTTACATTGCGCTTAGACTTGAACCCTGAAAGAATTACAAGTTAATTTCTGGAAGGTTTTCTGTATATTCTGGCATCATAAAGACAGTTGAATTAACAAATACAAAGGCTACAACTTCTATAATCTCTCCATAGCCATTTAACACAGCTGCCACCCATAAAAGAAATGATAAACATTTGCTATACTAAATATCATATACATGAGTAGAAGTTAGAATAATATTAAAGAAAGTAATTTTGCTGGCTGTCATGGCTCCTAGCTATTCAAGAGGCTGGGACCTGATGATTGGAATTCAAAGCCAGCCTAGGAAGTAAAGTGCCTGACACTCTTTTCTCCAATTAACTACCAGAAAATCAGACGTGATGCGATGGCTCAAAGTGGTAGAGCACTAGCCTTGAGCTATAAGAGCTCAAGGACAGTGTGCAGGCTCTAAGTTCAAGACTCCCTTCCCCACTGTCAAAATAAAATAAAGGATAATTTGAGGTTATAAATATTGAAATGAATAATTGTGAACCTAGACTATTAGGCCTTAATGAGTTGCTACTATGTTAAACAAACAGAAAGAAGAAAATTTAAGTGTTTGGTAATAAATGTTGGTATAGATCAGGAAAAAGCATAGAGATTGCATAGAGACTCAGCAGATGCTGGTGACCTAATGCAAGATCCATCCCTGGTGGAAGCACTTTTTAGCTTTTTTATCACAGAGAAAACGTTCTGGGCCCTTCTGCTCAGACTTTCTCTTTTCTTTCTTTCTTTTTTTTTTTTTTTGGTCAGTTGTGGGGCTTGAACTCTGGGCTTTGATCACTGTCCCCTCGCTCTTCAGTTTAGGGCGAGTGGTCTACCGCTTGAGCCACAGCACCACTTCTGGTTTTCTAGTGCTTTATTGGAGGTAAGAGTCTCATGGACTTTACTGCCCGGGCTGGCTTTGAATCGTGATCCTCAGATCTCAGCCTCCTGAGTAGCTAGGATTACAGGGGTGAGCCACCAGCGCCCGGATTGATTATGCTATATATCAGAATAGATTATTGTATTATAAAAAGAGCAAAAAGAGACCTGAGGATCTATGAACCAGACTAGAAAACCTGGAAATAAAACCATATACTTATAGTTATCTGATATTTGAGAAGGAACCCAAAATATACAATGGAAAAAGATAGCCTCTTCAATTAATTGGTGTTGGGAAAACAGGGCATCCATATGAAGAAAACTAAAAGTGGTTCTCTGTTTGTCATCATGCACATACCGACTCAAAGTGGTTCAAAGACCTCAAAATCAGACCGGAAACGTTGAAATTACTGCCAGAAATAATAGGAGAAACTCTAGGACTTACAGGAAGCAAGTTTTTGAAGAGTCACAGGGGCACAGCAGATAGGATAGAAACTCGACAAGTGGAATTACATTAACATAAAAAATTTCTGCACAGTAAAAGGCATAGTTACTGAACTAGAAAGATAGCCAGTAGACTGGGAGAAGAGCTTTGCCAGCAATATATCAGAAAAAGGCCTATGATTAAAAATATATAAGGAGTTCAAGAAACTAATGCCTCCCAAAGCTAATAAGCTTTAGGCAAAGGAACGAAGGAGAAACTTCTCAGAAGAGGCAAGAATAATAAAGAAACACATAAGGAAATGCTCATCATCCATGTACATAAAGGAAATGCAAATCAAAACAACTCATAATTTATCTCACCCCAGTGAGACTAGCCAACATTGTGAATTTGAACAACAAATATCGCAGGAATGTGAGCATTCCTTGAATGCTCTGTTGGTGGGAATGTATACTAGTACAATCACTCTGGACAACTGTTTGGAGGTTCCTCAAAAAAAAACATGTATATATACATATGTACACATACATATATATGTATGTATACATATATATGGATATATATACATATATGTATATATGTGTATATGTGTGTGTGTGTGTGTGTGTATATATATATATATATATATATATCTTCCTTACCTCCTAGCCATACCACACCAGGGCATCTACCCAGAATATCACAAGTCAGGCTACCATAATGAAACTTTCACATCTATGTTCATATGGAAACAGCCCACATGCCCTAAAATAGGTGAGTTAATCCAAAAGATGTGGTACCTATATACAAAGGAATTTTACGCAGCCATTAGAAACAATAATATTATGTCATTTGCAGAGAAATGGATGGACCTAGAACAAATTATGTTAAGTGATGTAAGCCAAGCTCAGAGAGACAAATGGCACATGTGTTCTACATGCATATGTAAGCTACCTCTAAAATACACTGGGACATGATGAATTATACAGGACTTTAGACATTCAGACACAGTGAGACCAAAGGAGGATATTCTTATGGAAGGAACACAAAGATGCAAAGGCTATCTGCCTCTGGTCATATAAAATAATAGTTATCACAATGAACTCCAAGAAGTGGAAATTAGTTTCTTTCTTCGTTTTTGTTTCCTTTCTTTTCTCTTATTTGTTCATTTATCTCATTTGCCGAGGATAAAGTAGACATACAAATGGAGGGACAAAGGGTGAACAAATGCAACAATGCTACTCAATAGACACTATGTTGGAAATTAACTATACAACTTGTGGGTGGGACAGGAGCTAAAAAATGGGAGATATCAAGGGAATGATGTCATTGTCCAAACAGAAATGTACTCTTTACCTAAATTATGTAACTAAAGGATAACTAAAACTTTTCTATATATCACCTTTATAACAACTATAAATTCTTTTTTGGGGGGCAGGGGACTGGTCCTGGGGCCTGAACTCTGGGCCTGGGTGCTGTCCCTCAGTTCTTCAGCTCAAGACTAGAGCTCTACCACTTGAGCCACAGTGCCATTTCCAGCTTTTTTTTTTAATGCTTATGTGGTCCTGAGGAATTGAACCCAGGGCCTCATGTATGCAAGGCAAGCACTCTACCACTGAGCCACCTTCCCAGCCTAATAACTATAAATTCCTTTTTAAAAAGAATACATCATTAAGAAATTAAGACTCAATTTTTGGTTTGGTATTTGTATGCCATATTGCTACAATTTTAAGTATCTAGTTCTTAGAAAATATGCAGTTTGTGTAAAGTGATTAATATTTAAATAGTGTCAAGTAGTAGTAAATAATTAGACATTATTTAATAATCCCTTCCATTATTTTTCATCAACCAAAATTTCAGCAAAGTTAATAGTATGTGCCTAACTATCATATTTTATGTGCTTCAGAAATACGTAACAATTTTTTTATTTCATATTAATATATTATTTTATTAATGTTATATATATTTAAAATATACTAAGGTAAGAGAAGCTTAGAAAAATTAAGTGGTAGACTAGAAAATCTTATAGAGAATATATGAACGCAGCAGTAGCCAACTCCAAATCCAACACTTTTGATCATCCCAGTTCTAAAACATTTCCAAATTCTCTTCCCATTGAGACAAATATTTAAATTGGTGTCTTATTCAAGTCCTTGAATGATTTTTATGTACTAAAACTTACTTTACACAAGTACAACTTTGATGCCAATTGAACCCAATTAAGTTCTCAATTGACACAGACTCTATAATTCTGTTTTTCCCAGGGTGCTGCCACAAATGTGGGAATCTTCACCTCCAGTAGCACAGTGAACCATACTTCAAGCTTGAAGTTCTGGATTACCGATTTACATACACCTAATAAGGTTCTTATTCCTAGGAAAGTTTACCATTCAGTAAAAAGTCTCCTTTTTTCTAAAGAAAAACCTGACTAGGACAAAAGATTAGATTCCAAGTAGTTCTTATTTTAAATCCTATTTTAGTACCTTAAATATTTTCCTCAATATATCATAAATTTAATTTAAATAAGAACAGAAGAAAACCAAGTGAAAAAGAAGAGACAAAAGAGAGATTTTTTTAAAAGTCAAGAAAAACATTAAATTGAGTGTCCACGGCTCACATACAAAATCCTAGTCACTCAGGAGGCTGAGATAGGAAGGGTCACAAACACTAGACAAGAAAGGGGAAAAAATCAGATATTCCATGTACATAATAATCAGCAAAACACATGACTGGTAGCATGCCCATGGCTCAAGGGTTAAAGGACCAGCACAACAAACAATCTAAGCAAGCAAGTTGACCAAGCATGATGCTCTGAAGAAAAATCCTGGGACTGGCAAAAACAAAACAAAACAAAAAAAATAAAAAACCTTCTTTAGAAAACAAATGAAACTTTTAGAGCCTTCTGTCTAGGAAGGGCAAAAATGAGAATCTATACATACGAAAGCCTGGGCTTTGAAGACAAGTTTGTACAGTAAGGGAGGAAGAATGGAGTAAGAGAAAATTAAGTGTTACATTATTTCTGTTTTGCTTTGCTTACTAAACCAGAGCACCACATTGCTTCACAATTAAAATATCTAAATAAAATCAGTATAATCAATACAAAAATAATAAGCTGCAATCACAATTATACAAATCATGTTTTAGGCAATGCAAAAAGGATTTTGTGCATGGTATTTCATTAAATCTATAAAACAGTCATAAAACACTGGCTGTATTATAATGCCATTTTATATTTGGAGAGACAGAGCTTTGTAAAAGGTTATTTACCCCAGGACTTTCAGCTAGCAAATGACAAATTAGACTCTGAACCCAGGCAATCTGATTCTTAGAGGGCGTATTTATCCTTTACATTCAGTAATCATAATTTCAATTTTCCTGTTCCTACTAAGACACTAAATATGTTTCTGGACAATTTAAAGCACTGTGATACGAATATAGTACCTGGGATCTTAATAAGAAAAGCTCTGAGGAATACAGTGGTAAATCAATATCAAGCTAGTTACCCATTAGGTGGCAGGAACCTCTGCCTAATGCTATAAGATCATACTCTTAGAAAATATGAACTGAGTACAATTTGCAAATCAATTTTAAGATGGAAAAACTCGAGAAAGATTTTTCTGAGCATGGAGATGTTTTCCTGTGATCATGAGTCCATAAAAAACAGAGCAGTGATAGAAATATAACCACGGCTTTCACCAATGGATATGTATATTCCCAAATGCTGCATAAACAACTGATGTGGAGTAGAAGGCTGGAGTAATAAATAGCTACACAGGAACCCCCCACACCACACTATTTGGCCTCACTATTCCTAAGACAGCATCATATCCTTCCTGAGATAAAGTTTAAAAATTCATACACATACCTACACATGTCAGTGATTGAGTCCAAAAGAAGTTAATACAATTAACAGCTTCTTTGAGGAATTCCATACATAAGACTTCTATTTTTTATTTACTCAGAGTAATATAATGTGAGGCATAAGGGAAATGACAAAAATCTTTTAATACCTTTATTCCAAAAATAAACAAAATACTTACATTATTAATAGAAGAGCATACTGGTTTCGGTCCATAAAATCTTTGGGAAAGGACAACTGTAAAGGAAGTTCTTTTAAAGAAAGAGCAAAATATTAAAGATGGACAGTCATTTATATGAAAAACTGTAAGATGCAGAGAAAGTTGATTTGAGTAACATAATGTGTCAAAACTTTACCATAGTCGTCAATATGAAGGATTTTAATTTCAGGTTTTGTTGTCTTCTTCTTCTGAATAGCTTCCCTTAGCATGGAATTATTTTCCAATATAAAATATTCTGTGAATAAAAAAGTTATCATAAAGCCAATGCATTAATCAGGAGTTAGTGTTTATAACACAAAATATTTTGCAGCTGCTATCTTTTAGCTGGCATTGTGCTAAACACAACTCTCACAATTTGTCTTCTAAATTATAACGACAATTCTCCAAGTGGACTTGCTTATTTTCTTGATTTGCTTTCTGAATTTGCTCTGATATATAGCAATGACCATCAACATTTTCAAAAAGAAACTGATTCCATGACTACTTTGTTTCAGAAAATTTGATAAAAATGTAAAATTATCTAGCACAAAATAAGATAAAATTTGAAGTCTCTAAAAATCAATAAAATGCTTAGATATTCCAGGCATCCATGGTTCATGCCTATAATCCTAGCAACTCAGAAGGCTAAGATATGAGGATTGTGGTTGAAGCCAGCCAGGTCAAAAAATTCCATGAGACTCTTATCTACAATGAATCACCTAAAAAAGGCCAAAAGTAGAGCTGTGGCTCAAATGGTAGAATGTTAGCCTTGAGCAAAAAAGCTTAGAGAAATCACCTGGCCCTGAAATCAAGTCCTAGGACTGGCACAAACACAAAACAAATCATAACAACAACAAAAACATCTCAAAATGAGGAAAAACTGTTAACCAACAAATGACACTGATGATAACATTCCTAGATAAAAAGCATTAAAAGAGACTGCAACCAAGCTTCACTTATTAAGGTGGAGAAAGAATGACTATGTTACATATGTCAAAAAAATACTATGGAATGTAATAATATGGAAATTGAACAACCTAAGAGGAAACATATAGTTGCTAGGATTAAAAGATTATTAGACTCCAGAGAAAAGTTTAATGGAATTGACAATATAGTAATTAAAAATGTAAAATGAAAAAAAAACATGAAAGGAGCATTAGTAAATTTCTGGCATTTTGATTTATATAGCATTATATTTATAGATCTACTTGGCAAGAATTTATATTCTAAAAACAGGAAATTTTAATCAAATCTATTTGAATATATATGTGTGAGAGAGAGACAGAAAGTCAGAGAGAGAGAGAGAGAAAGACAGAGTGGAAGCTGAGAATGTGGGACAGAGAAAGATACCCAATGTATTTGAATATTTAATTTTTTCCAAGATAAGACTTTTATCTTTCATTTTAGGGGACTTAGATATTTCAATGAGATGTATTCTGAGATAGTATATTTCTTCACTGTCATTTTTAAAAGGATGTTAAATTTCTTTCAACTTAGGACATATTTAATAAAACATCTGAAATTTTTATATTGAGCACTATCTATAGCCTCGATCAATTAATTCCTTTATCTGTAAAAGCTAGCTTTGTTCATGGGTATTTCATGGTCTTTTGTTTGCTTGTTTTCTTTTAATATTTTGTATTCAAGTTGGTTGTCTGTGAACAGAGCCTGTTTCTCCTTATAATATCTTCCTTGCCTGGTGTCCAGGAGAAGCTGTGTATAACAGTGCTGTGTACACCACACACGCTTGACCTTCCCAGTTCTGAAAGATCAGTCTTTCTTTCATCATATGGGCTATTGTACATTTTGCAGATAAGAAATCAAGTTTTATAATTTCCTTTCTGTCTTTATATTGCAAGGTAATTATTACTAGAGTGGTATTGTATTTGTCCAATGTATCAAATATATTTTTTCTAAATCCTCTGAGATGTCTGTATTGTATGGTAAAACATAATGACTAAAGGTGGACAGTAGGTTGCTCAGGTCATAAAGTATTATCATATTTACAAATTACTAGGTCTGATTTACTAGTATTTAGTGAAGGAATTTAGCATCTACACTTTTGAGCAATTTGATCTTGCTTTGTCCTTGTGTTTCATTCAGAAAATGGATAATTCAGCTCTTCTATTTTCTGAAAAATAAAGTCTGTTCAAGCTTTGTGCTAATTTAGTAAACAATGGTGAAAGGAAACACAGTTGCATTTGTGAGAAGAAGGTTAGTTATGAATTACAAATATTTTATAGATAATAGAATATTTATGTATCACTTCAGTTTTGTTTCACTTTTTAAATCAGTGTTTTAAAATATTTTTTCTACTGTATCTTTTGAATTGCTTCCCTTCTGTTAAGACATATATTGTCATTTTGGTCACTACATATGCAGTATGTAGATGCAACATATTTTATTATTGGTGATTTGCAAATTTTTCTTTTTTTTTCTTTTTTTTGCCAGTCGTGGGCCTGAACTCTGGGTCTGGGCGCTCTCCCTCAGCTCTTTAGCTCAAGGCTAGTGCTCTACCACTTGAGCCACAGCATTACTTCCAGCTTTTTCTACTTGTGGTACTGAGGAATTGAACCCAGGGCCTCTTGAATGCAAGGCAAGCACTCTACCACTGAGCCACCTTCCCAGCCTGCAAATTTTTCTTGATCTCTGTTTTATGTATGGTATTTGAATTTTGTTGAGATTTATTCTGCTTTAATTGCTTGTATATTTTTAAATTCTTTATCAGATTTTGAAAATAGTTATTCTTTCATTACATATTTTACAAGCCCATGCACTTCCTGACTCTGATCAAAAATATCCTGGATGTAGTGTTTGGCCAATCATTAACCAAGATACTCTTCATTTCTTTCACTCTCTCTTTGTGTCTGGAAAATGCCTACCCATAATGTTTCAAAATCACCATTTTTTTTCCTTTTCTTTTTTATTATCTACTCTATTTTTGTGCATTTTCCATTAATTAAAATAATCTGACAACATTATTTTAATAAAGGGACCACATTGATGTAGGGTAGGAGGAGCACTGAGACGTGGAATGACATAAGGCCTGTCAGAGTGGCCAGGACTGAAGGACAAGTAGAGACTATTAGACTCCTCATACATACACACATGGAAGTGGTTGTGGGAGAGGTCAACACTGACAAAATCCTGATTTTCTGCTAAGTGGTGGCAGACAACCTGTGGGAAGATAATCACAAAGCATCTTCCTTCCTCTCCATTGTCAACAAGATTGGCTTCAGATGAATCCACTTTGCAACCCCAAGGTAACCAACACAAGTCATCTCCACAAATGGTTTCAAAGTCAGAAGATGAGGAAGAGAAGGACTAAAAAGTTCAAAGTGATTCTGGAAGGACAGTAGTTGAGGGAGCTGAGTAATATGCCATTAAACTTTAGTTACAATATCCAATCCTATGTTATTTATAATATCTGTTGCTATGACCAATAGATTTGTTTCAAAATTTTAATTAGACTTTTCCCCAATATTAAGTAGGAAAAGAAAAAAAAGATGTAAATGATGGAAGTCTTGAGACTGAGTTATTATTTTTCCATAATGTGTTTGAATTTATACTTTTACATCAAATTATAAGGGCCTCTGTATCATCATCATCATCATCATCATCATCATGGTAAAATTTGTATACTACTAGTTTATTAATAAAATTTATGTGATTATCATTTACCCTGCTTTCTCTGATAACTACTAAGCTACAAAGTTTTCCAAATTTGTTAAATATTTCATTTTTTCCCACTATTCTCCTGTCTTTTCTAATTCCTGTGGTTCCCAAATGAGTTATGACTGACTCCCTGGTGCACTTACTTTCATTAACCCAAGATGTCATTGTGTGGTAAATTTTATCTCCATGAGTAATTGTCCTCAAAAAGCTAAGAAAGTGCCTTATCCTGGGTAACCATCCACTTTTTAATTGTTCTTGATCACTAGACAATCAGAGTTGGCTTCTGAAAGGAATGATCAGAAGCTCTCCTTCAGGAAGACATGTTTCATAAATTTCAGCAATGTTATGAAAAGTACTGTCTTGTAACAGTAAGATATATTTATATTAAAATCTTATCAAGTATTTCCTTTTAATTACCCATTGTTAAAGGCATAATATGCATTGTGATGCAAATAACTGTCATCCATTAAGAGCATCCTATGACAAATGTATCTCATTATAATGCAAGCATTCTGGTTTACATGACTACCAGGAAACTGAACTTAGTAATTCACTATCGTAGCTCTCACGGGAAGTAAGGGGTAGACCCATTTTACACAATGATTTTTCTGTCTACAAATTTTACCTATTTTATTAATCATAGTGTCATTTTTATCATTATTTTTTACTATTCATATTGAATGGATTTAATTTGTTTAATATAGTCTTTTAAAGACATATATAAAATACAGGGATAAAGGAACAAATAGTAACTAAACTATGTTGAAAGTAATACAGCCTTCAAAAGGAAAGAGTATGCAATTGGAACGTGTTTTGGTCTAGTACAGCTGGTAATTCAACATATGATATTCTTTGACAGGTATGAATTGTCTCTTTTTCCAAAATGACTCAGCATTCAAATTTTTAATTTTATATCTGTATATCTCTAATTCAATGCTTCTAAGATGCATACTTTGCAAGTGTGATAGTTTGTAATTACTGCAATATGATGATAGTAAATTTACCATTATATTGCAGAATTACAAAATATTCTAGAGTCAAGCTGCCTAATTTGATTCTTGGCTTTGCCATTTCTCTTTAAATGACTCGTTAGTTTATTTAGTCTCTCTATGACTCATTCCTCATTTATAAGCAAAAGATAATATAATTTAACAATTTGGTAAGGTTTTCAGGATTAAATAATTAATTAGTATAAACCTCAGATTATAGTAGATTGCCAAATCATTAGAACATAAAATTGATTAAATAAATCTAAATAAGTAAAAGAAGGAAATAAAAGAAACAAGTGAGAAAATGTCAGAAATCCATCCTGATATATATTTCTAATATTAGGTCATGTTTATATTTAATGTGTGTGTGTGTGTATGTGTGTGTGTATGTGTGTGTGTATGTGTGTGTGTGCATGGTGCTGTTCTTAGGGCTTGAACTTGGGGCCTGGGCACTGTCTCTGAGCTTTATTGTTGTTGTTCACCTGGAGGCTGGTGCTCTACTGCTTGACTACAGCTCCTCTTTTAGCTTTCTAGTGGTTAATTGGAGATGAGTCTCATGGACTTTCCTAGCCAAGGTGGCTTCAAACAGTAAATCTCAAATCTCAGCCTTCTGAGATTCTCAGCATTTTCAGCACAAACCATGGCAGTCCAGCTTCATTTATATATTTATTATCTATTCTATGTATGTTGTTAAACACATCATTATCTTATCCTTGCCCTGGCTTCTGTCACATTGCTTGACAATGCAGTTACTCACTGAAATAAAGAAAAAATGGGTAAAAATATAAGTGAATTGAAGTGAATGTATAAAGCTAGAAGATATAAATATCTGTAATACATGGAATCCAAGTTAGTTAAAATAATAATCTATTTTCACATGTCCTAAAAAGTAACTGTTCTTGAAATACAACCTTTTGGAGGCCCAGGAAAGAATGACCAACAGTACTAATGTGTAAAAAGCTGCATTGTACTTGCTGCAGCAATTACTCATTAATTGGACTTAAGTGGCACAGATATCCTAAATAGATCAACCCTAATCTATAACATAGCTGGAATCACTTGCTTTATTGTTTCCCTTACAAATATAAGGTCACATTTATTGTGTGATCCAGTGTGCCTCCTGTTTGTTTTTTGAGGTAGCGTCCATAAAGTGTGACATAAAAAATAAATAATATAAAACCTACACGCAATACCAAATATAACTAAGTGGTCTTCTTATGTACTCACTTGCTACATTTTCCGTGCTATGGAGACTGACCACTGGGACCCTTGGACCTAGAGTTAAAAAATAAACATTTTTAGATACCTAAGTAATAGTTACTGGAGAGGTTACATGGCAGATTTATTTATTTTTTCCAAATGGGAGTGGTAAGGTAAATGACAAACACATTAGATAGATTCCATCCTTTTTATGAGTACTTCCTTCAGAGAATTAATAATACATGGGGAAGGAAATTATTTTCAGAAACTTCACTAACATCTCTCTCACCTCAGTGTTCTTTCTGTCTTTACTTTTATGACTTTAGCCAATCCTATGTGTTGTATTCCTCTATCTCTAGTCTTTAAGAATTAGTAAGTGCTGTTTAGAAAGCTGATTCATGACTCATTCCTCATCTGCTCATCCAAGATAAAACTCTGTTTACCACTCCCACGAAAGAAAGAATGCAATGCATAGATTAAATATATTCACAAGATAAATGAAAAATATTTGTGGCTAATTATAAATTATAAAAAGATATGAATGGGAATTCTCAAATATTTACAGTAGGCTAATTTCTAATTATGTTTCTATGTTATCCTAAAACTTTACATCAAGAAACCCTATTTAATATCTAATGGTTAATTGCTAACCTGATTTAGTACTTTTCTTTTTATCACTTTACATATCAAGAAAACAATAGTATTATGCTTTCATATACAGTACTAAATCTTAAAAACAATAACTTAAGGTTTAAACTGAAGCTGTAGCCTTCAGTTGATCATGATATAAGAAACTCAGGAATTCCGTCTCATCTCTAAGAAATCCAATTCTATACTTTGGGGAAAAATTCATATGACATACTAGAGGGACTGTATGGCCATGTATGACACAGCATTGGAGTAGGAGTGGGGATGATGTAACTGCTCAGAACAGAAGACCACAGGAATAAATTCAATTTCTACAGATTCTAAACTGCTTAACATACAGCCATTTTCTGACAAAATGCTTGTTTTCTTTAAAAAATAGGAAATTAAATTATTATTGTGTAATGGCTTTGTCAATAGAAATATATGCATTTACTTTTATAATTTTATGAGATTAAAGTAAACTTATTGTATTTGCATGCATTCACCCACTCCCAATTTCTATTTCTTGATGAAATATATGGATATAATTTGTATCCCAGTCCATCTGTTATTTAGAAACTTTAAACTCTATCGATGAAAGTAAGATATTGATCAATAAAATAAATAAAACAAATGATATCACTAATTATACATTATCTTACCTTCACAGAATAATAAGAAATGTTGATTCATGGGACTAAAACTGGCGTCAAAATATGTACATTGTTCTTTCATAAAGTTACACGAAATACATTGGCGATTTAATAACCCTTCAGTAGAGGCACTAGGGAAAGAAAATGAACAGATAGAAACGGAACTCTTACAGGCACTTGAGGCATGCTGCTTCCACATTTGAATAGCATGCAACACAAGTAGAAGAGCTACAACAGAGTTCAAGTAGAGCTCCTTCTAAATTATGATTTGCTCTACACAAGCAGTTCATGTCATTATTCATGTTAAAACACACTTTTTTCTTCTCTGCAAAATCAAAATTATGTATACTTGAATGTATTTAATATGCATAGTATGTGGTTATAAATAAATTGATTTCCTTGTGATTCAATATAAGTCTCTGTTCCCCATGTTTTCTTTATAGTTACATTATGTGCACAGTCGTCAAAGAGAATTGCGTCTGATCAGCCTACAATGGATAAACACATGGACAAATGAAAATGAAACTCCACTGAACAATGAATTGATGTTAATAAACAAGTGGAAAAATAGAAAACCAATTTCTTTCAATGGAATTTCCCATGAGTACTAAGTAACTATAACTATTAGGTAAAAGAATAAGTATTTCTAAAAGTCACATGAAATCAAAGTCATGATATTCTAAATTCAGCAATCTAAATATTAGAATTTAGTGCGCTATATTTTGCTTAAAAATAATTGTCTTCAAATTTCCATAAGGAAAATACATTTTGTGTGATTATACAGTTAATGTTAATAATAATATATTTAAAAATATTAGGCGGGCAAAGAAAAGCAACCATCATCTTTATCTTACAGGAAAGATAATTAAGGTTAGAACATCGATAAATTCACTCAAGATTAATTTTTCTAAACTGAAGTGTTTATTTTTATGGATAAATTAGAATGCAATATTATGGTAGAAAACATTTTAAGGATATTTCTTTTTAAAACAATAACTAGACAAGATATTTATAATTGACTGAAGTGGAATAAAACCTGATAACAATGAGATGTACAAGTCGTTATGTTGAAAAATGAACTTTACAACTTTGACTGGGGGGAGAGTGGAAGTGGGGAAGATGGGAAGGGATTGGAAGGGGAAACACAAAGGAGGAGGCAACAATGCTTGATAAGAAATGGACTCATTATCTTTCCCATGTAAGTGTAACTCCTCTGTATGGTATCTTCACAATTTTTTAAAAAAGAAATCTCTCTAAAAAAACTGATTTGGGCATATATTTATGTATGAACAATATTTATGTTAACTACCATGTGCAGTCTACATAGTCATGACAGATACAGTGATGTTAAAATGGGTCCAAGAAGCACCAGATACCAATCAACAGGTATTATGTGAAGATCTTACAAAGTCATTTCACAACTGGAACACAACTGAACTGATTATCATCCACACTTTTCCATGTCTAGTGGAAGCACTTAACATTTTCATCTTTATTATGATGTATCAGATAAACATGCCCACTAATTTGGTTAGTAGTAGTAAATATAGCTAACATTAATGGACTATTTTAAGTTGAACAACTTAGTTTTGTTGATTGCAGTCACAATGTCATAGCACCATTTGCACAGTAAGCCTAAGAAATTGTCTTGGTCATCTAAAGCTATTCAATCAAAAAGATGTAAAACCTTTCTCTCTTCTTCCATAAAGCTTTCAAAAATCCAGTTCCCAAGAGATTTACTTTGGTATTTTGTCATTATTTAGATTACACCATTGCCAAGATGAGAAATGCACATTTTGAGACAGAAAAAAAATCACATTAAATATGGTAACAGTTTGATTCTCTAGGGAAGTCTTCTGCCATACATTAAGTTAACTAGTGATGATTTTTATAGCCTGAGGAAGACATTGATTGACTTTTCTGGGTTAAATACTAACATTATCTTCCAGTCAAGCAAAGTGACATTTGATGAGCTATTTAAGGGGAAATTTATGGGTGCTACATTTTTCTTTATAACACAGTCTTCTATACTTGTACAAGTCATAGATGTTTTGACTACTCTGCCTTAGTCAGGGGTCACAAAAGGCTAACTCACAAAGCTTCGGGGTTATTGTGATTCAAATAAAATTCCAAAGTAATAAGGGGAAAATATTACAACACTTCCTTTTGCTGATTTTGAACAAGTCTCGTTTTCTGACAAAAAGTCATATCTTCTATTTTTTTATGTGTAAGAGTTTTATAAGTTGCAAGAAATAAAATATTGATCAATTGTTTGTCCATTTCTATATATTATTGATGTCTACCAGCATGAATCACAAAAGATAAACTTCCAAAAAGATAAATGTCAGGTCATCATAAAGCTAAAGTGACCATTTCTTTGATGAACACCTCTGAGCTCAAATTTAAATTGCTATCTCTCAACAGCCAGCCTGTTTTCCTCTGGTCATTAAATTTGAGAACATGGGTTCCAACAAGACTGAGAGAAAAGACTAAGAATGTGATATAAGAAAATGACATATGGGAAAGATGATAAAGAAAGTTTGCTTCTGATTAAAGAAATCGATGCATGAATGAGTGTGTGGGTAAATTAGACAGAGATAAGATACTTTAAATATGCACTTTTATTCTCAAAGGTAATGGTGATGGTCTTCAAACATGAATAATTTCCACTGAGAATGTGACATAGCACTTTTAACACTTTAAAAATGGACCTGTGAAAAGACTTGGAAAAAATTATATTAAGTGAAGTAAGCCAAGCCCAAAGAAACATAGGTCCCATGGTTTCCCTTATTTGCAATATCTAGTATATGTATGAGTCAAGCAGAAAAGGTCAGATAAGGAGATGTTAGGAAAATGAACCCTAAGATATGTATTCAATTTTTTTTCTTTCATGCATTTGTTTCTAACTCATTTATAAGATTATTTCTTTGTTGCTTTGTATGTCCCTCCCCCACAGTATAACCCCTGCTTTCACTGTATTTGATGTGGGTATAATTTGTGGAGGGAAGGGGAAAAACAAGTCGTTTAAATAAGGATACAGGTGGACCCGTTGCAACAATGAGAAGTACAACTTGTCATCTCGAAAACGAACTTTACAACTTTGGTGGGGAGTGGGGAGGTTGGGTGGGGGGTTAAGGGGAGGCTGGGAACGATTGGGAAGGGGAAACAAAGGAGGAGGCTACAATGCTTGATAAGAAATGTACTCATTATTTTGCCCATTTAATTGTAACCCCTCTGTACAGTATTTTCACAATAAAAAATAAATAAAAAATAAAATAAAATATGACATGCGTCATTAAGGAAAAAAAATGGACATGTGAAAAGGAAACTAGAAAGTTTATGCATACAAAGCTGGACTTAATAGGTTGTTTCTAGCCAAGAAAAAGAAGTCATTATTGTGAGGTCTTGTGAAAGCTTTCTTGGTAAGCAAATTTAATGCTAAATAGCTATGCTCTTAATCCCTTCAAATGAATATAGCTTTGCATTTGGGAAAGCTGGGCAGATGGAAATATTAACACATTATTTTATTTTATATTATTGTATTCATTTTGTGATATTGGGTTTTAAACAGTTTTTGAACATGTTAGACAAAGAATCTACCACTTGAGCTACAACCCCAATTTGCTTTCCTTGTAGTTCGTTTTTCAGAAAGGGTCTCCCACTTTTCCTTGGGTTAGTTCAGAACACTATCTGCCTACCAGTGCTTCAGGAGTCGCTGGGATTACAACAGTGACCACCAGACCAGTCACATTACTTTATCTCAGCTAAGGGCCATTCTTGACTAAAACAATACTGTTTGGCTGACTTCATATTGAAAGTGACATCAGACTTTTCCATGTTTTCATTGTTTTGTGTGGATCAGGACTGAGAAGCCATTCTATGTCCAGTTGTAGTTACAATCCACCTACCTGTACAGCTGCCTTCCTCTGGGAGAAAATTCGGTGCTCAGAAAGTAGCTGTCCAGGGAAGAAAACAACCCAGGCATTAGAAAAAGATCTATTCTTGTCACAGTAAGATTTGACTAGTATTTTCTTAACCATCAGAAAACTGACAAGGCTTATTCGCTTATTCAAATCACAAGAATTGATCCAGCTGGAAATTGTCTTTTTTTTCTTTTTAAACTAATCAAAATTTTTCTTTCAATTTCTGAACGTGTATATGCCAGTGTGAAATGTACCTGAGTGAAGAATAGACAAGGTTTTTAAATAAAAGGCTATGGTTTACATGGCTGCCTTGTTTATACTAGAGGCAGAGTGAGTGAACTAGCAGAAAGGATTACATTTTTCAGCAGCGACTACCAGTCTGACTAGAACCAAAACACTCACAGTTTTTGAGTAGTTTCATCATACGCCAAGATCTTTATCACTTCCCAGTTTCCGGATGTTAAATGCCGCACAGTGATTTGCTCACTTTTACTCTGGAAAGAAATAGAAAATATTGATTTTCTTTTAATTTAAACAGCATCTCCCTGGTAAACACAAAAAATATGGAGAGCCTGTGCCATAGTCAATTCTTTAATTCTCAGCTCACATTCCATTTCCTGTCCTAAATCTCAAGAATGTACACATTACTTGAGATGGAGCAGTGCCTTTACTACAGTGTGATGTGATAGAAAAACCATTCAGAAATCTCCAAGTTGAGCACATTATTCATTATTCTGGGAGTATTTAGTACTAACAAGAGATTTACATGGCTCCCACATACATGATGTTTGTACAACCTTATGAAGAACATCTCAGAACACAGATTGCTGCAAACAAATAAGGAATGCAATTATCTTCTTAAATGTTTCCATGTATGCTTTAAGATTTGATGCTTTTCTGCAATAATTATTTTAGAGATGAATCTGTCTTGCTGAATCTTGGTGTTTATGGCCACAGTTCATATTCATTACTGTTACGGTATGTGATTGAAAAATGCCGGAAAATGGACATGAGTTGTTTCCAAATGTATGCTCTTTTCTAAAATTAATAACATATTTTCAATGTCTTTATCTGGACTTCAACTCTATTTTTTCAATTTTACTAGTACATAGGATGTCATATGATGTTTTAAAATACATATACATTGCATAATATTGGAATAGGGTAATCTAGTTTATCTCAAACACTTATAATTTATATACATTTTTGTAAACATAGCATTTTTACATATCTGATACACTGTGATTCATTGTTTATTTCACTAATAATTTATTTTGTTTGTTTTCTCACTAAGTTTCCATTACAGTGATGTTTTGCTTTTTACTCATTTTTTGTTCAAAGAACTATATTTTTTTCTATTAACTACCATAGCATAGTTTTCAGTTCATAATCAATTTGATTTCTGCTCCAAGCATCTGTATATACATCTTTCTGTCTACATTGGTTTTTATTAATAGTTTTTTAGGTATTCAATTTTATAATTTAATTTTGCTGTTCTATTTTCATTTTGTAACTACTATGGCACTGTATTATAGTCTCATCACAGATTCTCAGATAAGGTGTTACCACCATTCATTTCTTTATTAATATTTTATAAACTTTGGAATTTTGGGTTTGAAGTTTCCCCAAAATTGTGCAGTACAAATAGCTTTGAAGCTTTCTTTTAAGAAAACCTATTAACTATTTATTCTTAATTTTTAGGTTATTGCATTTATGATCCTAGAATTGTTTTTTAATAAGATTTTTATTATGGAAATACTGTACAGAGGGGTTACAGTTACATGAGCAAGGTAATGAGTACATTGCTACTGAATATTTAGTGTCATTGAAATCTGTTGTAAAATTATTGTGTATCTCAAGCTTTACTAAATTTTAGGGTTCATTTGGCTCACTTTAATGGAGAATACATAGTTTCTATGTGTTTCAGTGTTATCTGTTACTATCTTGTCTTTTTTGTGTTTTATGGTTCTTAGTAATATAAGTATTTTTCTTTTAATATGTGCTCATGTTTTGGTTCTGAATATTATGATATTAGGGTATTTTCCTATCTTAATTATTTTGTTTAACATTTATATTGGATTATTTGTAATAAAAAAGCTACTAAAACAGTTTTTCTGGTTTTGATGTGACTCTATCAAAAGTTCTTTTATGGTTTTATGTATCTATTTTGAATAAGATGTGTAGTAGATTTTCTCCTATTAAGTGTGCTTTCCTTCTAAACCTAGATTTTAAGTTTTCTAATACGTATAATCCTAGTGCTATATTTCTGCCTTAGCTTTACTATATATACATGTATATGGATATACAGATACATAAACATGCATATACATATATGTACATCTGTACACACATGTATACATTTATACATATATGAATGCAGACATACATATATGTTCACATATATAATATATATAGAAAAAAGTAAATATTAT
Organism: Dipodomys ordii; assembly: GCF_000151885.1. Lineage (NCBI taxonomy): Eukaryota > Metazoa > Chordata > Mammalia > Rodentia > Heteromyidae > Dipodomys > Dipodomys ordii. The sequence continues at coordinate 1,598,030 of NW_012267268.1, read as the reverse complement.
ATATTTGTTTCTTCTGGTCCTGGGTTGAACTCAGAGCTTACGGGCTTTCCCTGAGCCTCTTTGTGCTCAATGTTAGCATTCTACCACTTTAGCCACAGCACCACTTCTGGCTTTTTTCTGAGTAATTTATTGAAGACAAGAGTCTCACCCAACTTTCCTGCCCATGGTGACTTCAAACTGGGATTCTCAGATCTGAGCCCCTGAGCTACAGGTGTCCAGTTTATTTTTACATTAATAACAGTGCTCTTATCTCTCCAAAGGCCTATATTAGATTTTAAATCTTTTTTGTTATTTATTGTTCATGCATTATAATTTTAAATATTGTTTGTCTCACATTTTTAATCTTAAGAATTCTTCTAAGTCATCAGTTTTTAATCTTTTATCATTACCAATTATAGTTTCTTATTTTAATGAATTTTTAATTATCTTTATGAGTTACACAAAGGATTTCAATTAAACATGGCCATTTCTGAATATGATGCAACTTTTTGATATTTTTATTATCTTTAAGTAAATACACAAGAGGATATCAATACAGCATGTCAGTTATTTATAAGTACAAAGTAGCTTTCTTTTTTTTTTTTTTTTTGTCAGTAATGGGTCCTGAACTCTGGGCCTGGGCCCTGTCCCGCAACTCTTCAGCTCAAGGCTAGCGCTCTACAACTTGAGCCACAGAGCCACTTCCGGCTTTTTCTTTTTGCTTATGTGGTGCTGAGCAATCAAACCCAGGGCCTCATGCATGCAAGGCAAGCACTCTACCACTGAGCCACCTTCCCAGCCCAATACAAAGTATCTTGATCAATGTCACTCCTTCCTCCACTCTGTCTTCCAAGCCCTGCCATCCCATCATTTACCTGGTTACATTTCCACATATGTAAATTGCCTTTGTATTCCTTTATTTCCTTCTAATTCTATTCTACTTTAATCTCTCTCCTTGTTACTTATTATCATATCTTCAGGAATCTCCATTTTCCTTTGTCTACTTTCAATTAATTTGTTATAATTTTGTGTTATTTTCAATTTTTATTGAAATCTGTCACTTTTTAATTTGTAACTTCTTTTTATTTTATGAGGAAGCTATTCCTAAAAGTGTTTAAATTTGTGGGGCACCTGTGACTTATACCTATTCAGGAGACTGAGATCTGAGGATCAAGGTTCAAAGCCAGCCTGGGCAAGAAAGTCTGTGAGACTTTTATCCCCAATTAACCACCAGGAAACTAGAAATGGTGCTGTGGCTCAAGTTGTAGAAGGCTAGCCTTGAGCTGAAGAGCTCAGGGACAGTGCCCAGGTTGAGAGTTCAAGCCCTACAACCAACAACAACAACAAAAAGTGTTTAAATTTCTCACTTGATGTATAAATCTATATCTACAAGTGCTCATTTAATAATACTTGATTCGCCGGGCACTGTGGCTCACGCCTGTAATCCTAGCTACTCAGGAGGCTGAGATCTGAGGTTCATGGTTCAAAGCCAGCCCCTGCAGGAAAGTCCATGAGACTCTTATCTCCAATAAACCACTAGAAAACCAGAAGTGGCACTGTGGCTCAAGTGGTAGAGCGCTCGCCTTGAGCTGAAGAACTGAGGGACAGTGCCCAGGCCCAGAATTCAAGCCCCATGACTGACAAAAAATAAAATAAATAAAAATAAAATAAAAATACTTGATTCATGCACTTGTCTACTTCTTAGTTGTTTGTGTGGGAGTATTATGATCTATTGAAAAAAGACTCTTACTTTCAGCGCTCCTAGCATAGTAACTTTCCTATATATGGTTGGTCATATTTTGTTATTTGGAAATATATAGAATTTTTCAGAATGGGCATTTGTTTTGTTCAAGAAGGAGTAAGTAGTCTACTAGTTTTTCTCTTGCTAAAGCTCTAAGGAGCATCAGAAGGGGGCACCATTAGGAATGGAAAGTGTCTTCAGGTAATCAATGAGTAGCTTTCTCTGTAAAGTTCTGTAACATTTTTGAATAAGTTTTTTATTGTGAAAATACTGTACAGAGGGATTACAATTACACGAGCAAGGTAATGAGTAAATTTTTTTATTAATTTATTTATTTATGTCAGTCGTGGTCTCGAACTCTGGGCCTGAGTGCTGTCCCTCAGCTCTTCAGCTCAAGGAGAGCGCTCTACCACTTGAGCTACAGTGCCACATCCGGTTTTCTAGTGGTTTATTGGAGATAAGACTTTCATGGACTTTCCTGCCCTGGCTGGCTTTGAACCACAATCCTCAGATCTCAGCCTCCTGAGTAGCTAGGATTACAGGCGTGAGCCACTGTCGCTCAGCTATGAGTACATTTCTTATCCAGCATTGTTGCCTCCTCCTTTGTTTTTCCCCTACCATTCTGTCCCTCCCACCTTCCCAACTACACCTCCTACCTCCCCCCCCACCTCGCCTAAATTGTAAAGTTCCTTTTTCAAGATAGCGTCTTGTACATCTCATTGTTTCAATGAGTCAATCTGTATCCCAATTTAAACCTTTTGTTTTTTCCCTTCCCCTCCCCAAATTATACGCACATTAAATACAGTGAAAACAGGAGCTATACCATGGGGGAGGGACACACAAAGCAACAAAAAAATCACATGGTACCTTATAAATACGTTAAAAACAATAGCAAGGAAGAAAAAACCACTTGTGTCCCTATCTTGGGGTTCATTTTGCTTTACATCATTTTATCTGAGCTTTTTTGCTTGTCCCAGACATATACTAGTTATTGCAAATAAGGGAAACCATGGAAGCTATGTTTCTTTGGGCCTGGCTTACTTCACTTAATGTAATTTTCTCCAAGTCTTTCCATTTCCTAACAAATGGGGGCAATGTCATTTTTCCTGAGGGAGGCATAGAATTCCATTGTGTATATATACCACATTTTCTTGATCCATTCATCTACTGAGGGGCATCTGGGTTGGTTTCATACCTTAGCTATGGTAAATAATGCTGCAATCAACATAGTTGTGCTGGTAGCTTTAGTATTGTCTTGTTTGTGATCATTCAGGTAAATGCCCAAAAGTGGGATTGTTGGGTCATAGGAGAGCTCTATGTGGAGTCTTTTGAGGAACCTCCATACTACTTTCCGAAGTGGCTGAACAAGTTTACACTCCCATCAGCAATGCAGTAGGGTTACCTTCTGTCCACATCCCCTCTAGTATCTGTTGTTATTAGAGTTCTTGATTATAGCCATTCCAACTGGGGTGAGGCAGAATCTCAATGTTGCTTTGATTTGCATTTCTTTTATGGCTAGAGAGGTTGAGCATTTCTTCATGTGTCTATTGGCCATTCTTATTTCCTCTTCAGAGAAGTTTCTCTTTAAGTTTTTAGCCCACTTATTTATTTGCATGTTTCACTTTCCTTCCAATATCCTTACCTATCAAATTCTCTTCTTTCTTAGATAGTAATGACAGAAACTGTCATCTGTGGACCTGTGTATTCTATGCATTCAAATCATTGAACTTACTCCTCTACTTCATTCTTTGTATTCATTGTTGATCATGTTCGTGTGTGTGTGTGTGTGTGTGTATGTGTGTGTGTGTGTGTGTGTGCACCAGTGTATGCACACTAATACTGACTCCTGAACTCCAGGCCTCCAGCTCTTGACTGACTTATTAATTGATGGCTAGTACTATATGACTCAAGACACATCCCCATTTTTATCTTTGGGCAGATTAATTGGAGATAAGACTCTCAGATTTTGTCTGTCAGAGATGGCTCCAAACCCCGATCTTCAAAACCAGTCTCCTCAAGTAGCCATGCTTTGAATAAACAAAGACACTAACAGTTCAAGAGTTCAATGTGTTTTGATTTGGGTGTCAATTTCAAGATAAGATCAAATCCCAAGTATCAACAGAACATTTGGTCAAATTTGTAAACATTTGGATATTTGAGGATAGCAGATTTTGAAGTTGATTATTTAAATATTCAGGAAACTGTGTGTGTGTGTGTGTGTGTATGTGCATATGAATGTGTGAAAATACTATTGACCAAAAATCTAACACTTTTGTTTTAATTCAATGTACAGAAGAAAATAAAACTATACACTTTGAATATCAACACCAAAATTCATTGCTTTCATTACCTTTAGATATTTTTCTATTCTATGATTGATATATACTAAAGTAAATACAAGCTGAGCAAAATTAGTATAAACCCACTTCCAATATAATAGCCTAAATTTGATTCAATTTAATTTAATTTACATTTATCAGCATACTGTGTTTCATAACAATGAACATATTAATTTTGTCTGGATTGTAAGTGAATAATTTCAACACTAGTCAGAATATAGCAGTTTAACTATAGTGTATATAAAAAGTAAATGTCAGAAAAGACTTAAATAGTTAGCACAAGGGAATTTCTGTACTTCAATTGATTATCCAAATATTTGCAGCAGCAAAACAACAACAACAACAACAAACAAAACAAAAAAGAAAATATAACCAAAATGAAAGAAAAAAATATTTGCCACATAGTAATATTTCTTCCCAAAAATCTATAACCTCTTTTATATTAACATGATAAAATAGACTTAGACATGAGTGTAAGCCATATCGAACTTATGAGAGACAATATAGGAAAATATTTGATGCTGAACTGATATTCCAACTTTAACTTTACTATAAAACAATACTGAATGCAGTTATTTCATTCATTCTTTAAAAAGGGCTGAAAATGCAGTGCCTTTTTATTTGATGCTCTACCTCATTCATAGTCAACTGATTTACTTGATGTAGCTTCCAGATACTGAATTGAACAAATTATATTTCTTTATTTCTATATTTCACCATTGTGATCAGTAAAATGTAATGTTGCTAAGGCTTTTTACCTGACTAAACCCTTTTCATTCAAATATCTGGTATTAAATTTGCTCTAACTTTTATGGCTTCTAAATAAGGGAAATATTGTAGTGTTTAAAAATAGCATGCTTTAATTTACTCTCTATTCATTGCATAAAATGAGTTCATTGTTTTCAGACTATGTCCTAATCAGATACAGCGGTGAAATTTAATGAAAAAAGTTTTATTGGGTTGATTAGGTGATAGCATTGTGAATTGGGAGCATTCTATTTTCTACACTATTTGCAATGAATAACACTACTTAAAATCATTCCAAGCGGAATTATCAGGTCTCCTGGGCAAAATTTTGTATAGGAGAATAGGGAAAGTGAGTAGATTCACAAATGTGTAATTTTTCATTTAATACAGTTTTGGACGATGACAGTGCAATTGCTTAATCCCATGAATTTGCAATGCTTAATGTAATAAAATGTCTGCTCACCTCAATATTTGAGAAAAAGCTGCCATGTCCTTGAAAGAACCTTTCTTTTAACTGCAGGAGATATTCAGGAGATAGGCTGTTGCTCTTTCCCAGAAGGGAATTCAGAACTTAGAGGTCTACATGAAAACTATTACTTGTGGAGGACAGAGGAATTCTCTGAAGGACTAAATTTAAAAAATGGATATAAAAATGTTTGGCCTCAGTGTATCAGGAAGTTCATAAGCTGGTATTTATAATCATATTGCAGTGAATTGCTCAGAACAATTTCACAGAGAAGAGCATATGCTCTTCTCATGATGACTTGACTCAAGTGTGATAATTCATGCCTGTAATCCATCTAGCTACTCAGAAAATAGAGCATCATGAAGTGAAGCTATTCCAGAAAAAGTTATTGATACCACATCTAACAAATAAGCCAAGCATTGTGGTGGACGTTTGTATGAGGGGCATAGATAGAATATTGCAGCCCACATCAGTCTGAGGAAAAATGTAAGGTCCTTTAGGAGGGGGGAGCGGGAACCAAAAAATCAAACTGTAACCAAAAAGCAAGGATGTGGCTCAACTATATCGTGCTTGTCTACCATGAGAAAGACCCTGGAATCAATGGTCTAAAAGAATAGTTATTGTAGCTTTACAGATTTTTCAAAAAATTATAAATATTTCAATGAAAAAATTAGTGAACAGAAAGTGCTCTAAATTATGCTTTCATATAGTGAAATGGAATACATATATAAAAGCACAGAAATATTTTATTTTGACTCAGAAATTTCAGATCTAACCGGTGCTAAAGAAATGATAAGGTAAGTGCCATCTTTAGTGATAACCAATGGCAATGATCTAACTTTTTACAACAATGGTTATGCACATGTCAACTATTAACCTTCTAAAATTTCCCCTAAGGTTACTTAGCATAATGAGTAAAGTGAGCATTTAAAATTCAAACTGTTGGCACTATAATCCTAGCTACTTAGGAGACAGGGATCTGAAGAATGTGGTTTCAAGTCACCTGAATAAGAAACACCGTGAGACACTTATCTCCAATTCACTACCAAAATGGCTGGAAGTGGAGCTGTAGCTTAAATGATGAAACACTAGCTTTAAACAGAAAAGCTCAGGGACAGTGCCCAGTCCTTGAGGTCAAGCTCTAGCACAAACACCAAAAAACAAACAAACAAAAAATAAATAGAAAATACCAACATGAAAGACGCAACACTGCAACGCACATAAGGTTACAAGTGTTCCTATAGAAAAAAAAAATCTATGAGCTTTTTTCTTCATATTTTTAAGAATTACTTTGGCAAGAGTCAGCTTTGGTACATCAAAAGAGATAACATAACTTTGTGGCTACATTTCTGAACTCTTCATAATGAAAATAGCTGAAGAGCAATTTGGTCACTTGGATTTAATGTTGTTGTTTTTTTTTAATCTAGTCACTATTTGGGTAAGAAAGGAAACTGTTTGTAAATATTCACTAATTTCATTCTGTTCTGAGTGGCTGAGAATGCTCTCACTGACAACCAAGCAGCAAGTGTTCAACTGACCCAGGGCTATCTCAAACTGTCGGCCTTTCTCCCATTTAATTTTCTGGCCATGTTGCTAGTAAGTGAGATACTGTAGTAAGGAAGAGTAGGAAGAATAGAAAAGTGATGGAATGATCGGTGTCTAACACCACATCTGGTTATTGTGCACTTTTGTTATTATTTACTAAAGCCTAAACAAAATACTTAAAACACTATAACTAAATACATTTTGACATTTACAAATGCAATTTTATGGCAATAACTGTAACCAAGCAAAACAGAAAAAAATAATTTAATTGTGAATTAAATTATATCATTTAAACCTAGTAACCAGGCCCACTTGAGAAAAGATGGCCCAGCTATTAAAATCTCATTAAAATATTAAATTTAAAATATAAAATATTAATAAGGTAATTAAATGATATGAGGAAAGTGCAATTAACTTGTATAAGAAAATTCTTACATTATTTTGAAGTATTGCTAACCTAAATCATGTTATGACTGCAATTTTAAAGAAAAATCATGTAATTTTAATAAAAAAGGAATTGGAAATATATGAAGTAGTTTCTTAAAAGTTGATATGGCTGGATGCGGAGGCTGGATGATTGTATAGATGACCTCATTTAGTTTATTCAGAGTATTTAATCTCTTCTAGTGTATTTACATCAATGAAGTAGTCTTATATAAGTCATAAAAGTGGATTTTTGTATGCAATATACATACAAGCATATGCTTGTATAAACAAGTATAAATTGCATTTACCTGAGCATAGAACTTTTATTATTAAAGATGTGAGTTAATTTCAGTCAGTTGTCAATATATCCACAAATAATCATACTACCATGTTTATTTCCTAAAAAGTCACACCACAAAATAACATGAGGAAAACCAGAATGAGATAAATGTTTTCAACTTCAATGAAACTTTGTTAGAATCCTCAAATAAGAAATGAACAAATGAAACATATCACCCATATGAAGTTATTTGGAACACTTCATAAATAATGAGATAAATAGTGAGATAAATAATGAAAGCATGCCAGGCCCTCATTATGCAGACAGAAGATACTTCTTTCCATTGCTAAAACAAATTACCCCTCGGGCTGGGAAGGTGGCATGACTGAGGCCCTGGGTTCGATTCCTCAGCATCACATAAGCAAAAGGAAAAAAGCCAGAAGTGACACTGGCTCAAGTGGTAGTGCGCTAGCCTTGAGCTGAAGAGTTGAGGGACAGCACCCAGGCCCAGAGTTCAGGCCCCATGACCGGACCACCCCCCAAAAAAAAATTACCCCTCATCTCCCAATCTGACAAAAACATCAACACTGTAACAAGTTCTCTTCCCCTCCAATGTATTAAGAAGATTGCCTCTTTTGGAAATTGTATACTTAAATATATATTGCACACTCCCATTATATAAACAACTTAAAGACTATAGAATCTTTACCGTGTATGTTTTTGTGCAGTTGGTTGAACATAAAATTCTGAAATGAAAAAATGTATTAAGAGGTCATAAATATTTATGAATTTGGAAAGTTTAATTTTTGGCCAGAATATTTTCTTATTTATTACCATGAAGTATTCTTTGGCTTGGGAAAGGTTAAGTACAACAATTTACAAGTGACACTACCAGATCGCATTAAAAACTAAGCAAAAATGGAAAATGTTACCTTAAAACTCTACCTGTCTGATATAATAAATTGATAATTTTGTTTAAAAACTAAATTTTCACTTAGATATGTATTTTAATGTTTTTTTCTTTCATGCATTTGTTTCTAACACATTTATAAGATTATCTCTTTGTTGCTTTGTATGTCCCTCCCCCACAGTATAACCCCTGCTTCACTATATTTGATGTCAGTATAACTTGTGGAGGAGATGGGGAAAAACCAGTGGTTAAAGAAAAAAGGGGATCTGATGCAACAATGAGAAGTACAAGTTGTCATGTCCAAAACGAGCTTTACAACGTCGGTGGGGGTGGGGAAGGGGGTGGGGGGGAGGGGGGAAGGGGAAGGATTGGGATGGGGGGGAGGGGGAGGCTGGGAAGGGATGGGAAGGGTAAACAAAGGAGGGGGCTGCAATGCTTGGTAAGAAATGTACGCATTATCCTGCCCATGCAATTGTAACCCCTCTGTACAGTATGTTCACAAATAAAATAAAATTAAATTAAAAAAAAACTAAATTTTCATTCATTTATAAATTCATGCACTTCTTTAGAATGTAAATGGAATCACATTACACATCACTGTAAATTAATCAGTCTGCTTTTTTTGCCTTGTAAAATACGATGAAATTTAAACTATATCTCTGCTGTGAAAATGATAGATGTTCTAAAATATTTATTACAGCCTTAATTAAACTTAGATAAATTCAGGACAATTACTTTAATAATGTACTATACATAGGTTTTAAATTTTAACTTTTGACACAAGTTTTTGAGAATTCAAAGAATTAAGCTAATCATCACAAACATATGCATTAATCTTTATTTATAACCTACAAAACATTCATATTACTGTTTTTAAAATCATTATGTTTTCTTGTAAATGTGCTTGCTTAATTTATTAAACAATTCATTACTGTAAACATTTAGTTTTGTAATTTAAACTTGTTTTGTCACAGTACTGAGAACTGAACTCCCACTTGTATGGTCTAGGAAGAATGTTCCAACATTAGGCTACATTTTCAGTCCTCAAAACATTATTCTGAAAACCTTTTCCTTGCAATTGCAAAGTAGATAATGTATATTTGATGAATTAAAATTCCCTAGGCTGTCCTTAGGTCCTTGATAGTTGTGTGCCTTTCATTTATTAAATTTTATATCTCAAGGTCCTTAGCTCCTAGCACATAAATATGGTTCACTAAATTTTATTGACTGTTGAGACGGTTTTGTAGGAAGATATAGCTGGATTTTCCAGCTAGGGATGAGATCTTCTTTCCAAAATGTATGTGTCAGGTGAGTGTAATACCACTGCACTACAGAAACCCTCTTCCTAAAAGGGGTGAGGACTACAACTGATTGGCATCCCCACATTCATTATGTGCTCATTATGCCACAGAGCTTGCCTTTGGGACTGTGCCTGGGAGTCAAGTTGTGGCATCAACCTAGGAGCACATGAGCAGGCAAATGGATGAAACAAACATGGTGTATATATAATTATAAACACACACACCGTGAAATTTATTCAAATATAAAAGTGAAACTATGACATTCACAAGAAAAAAAATAATGCAACTGTTGATCATCCTGTACAAGCCAGTGTCAGAAAAAAATAACTATCACCTATTTTCTCTCATATGCAAAATCTAGATAGAAAAAAAACATGAAAAATAAAAAATAAATAAAAAAAAAGAAAAGATGAATGGGGGAAAATAGGAGGGAAGGGAGAGTGAAGAAGAAAGCCTAATGGAAAATGAATACAACTAAAGATAATTATGTGCATATATGTGCATATATGACATTGACAAAATGAACTACATTAGTTTATACAATTAAAATGAATTTTTTTTTGGTTGGTCATGGGGTTTGAACTCTGGGCCTTGCACTCTTCATCTCAAGGAAAGTGCTCTACCACTTGAGCCACAGCACCACTGGTGGCTAATTGGAGATGAGTCTCAGGCTTTCCCTCCCGGGCTGGTTTTGAACCAAGATCCTCAGATCTCAGCCTCCTGAGAAGCTAGATTACAGGCATGAGCCAATGGTGCCTAGCTTAAAATGAACTAATTCTTTACAAGAAAATTGTCTTTCAGGAACCTCATGACACTGGAACCAAAACACACAAAGAAGCTGGCACTTACCTGGACGAGGAACATGGCTATGTGGTAAAATTCTCCACGCCCCCCTTGCTTTACAGGAACTGTCATGAAGAATTTGCTTCCATCTCTAGAAAACACGGGCTCCTCATTCTAAAATACAACATACATGTAAGAATCTTGAAATGGCATGTTGCAATCTGTACTGACTTCACTTCTAGGTCAGGAATATTAGGCATTGATTTAGAAGTGATTTGAAAATTTTCAAATTATCTTAAAAGCAAAGTATGATATTTCAAAATAAATATTTTAAAGGTGACATAAAAATTCACTCTGTGTGTATGTGAGTGGAGAGAAGACTGGGAATGTTTTGTATACAGTGGACAGAAATTATTGAATATTACACTGAAAGTATGGTTTAAATTGATTCATACAAAAAGTATCATATCTGTATCTGGGATTTATTTGGCAATTTGTCTTTCAAATATAACAAAATGTGAACATCTGTACAATTTAATCAAAATAGTTTTTAAGAAAACTTTAAATCTATAATATTATGAAATGATATACTTTTCTGAAATCTTTTTCCTCAGAAACTTTGGTTATTAAAGATTAATTTCTGTTGGTGTATGTGAAGTTTATTAAGATTCAAAATCTTAACTTATAGGAACATCATTTTAGCAGATTGCCCATTCTCACTGCTCATCTCTCCACAACCGAAACGTCCATCTACAAATGGGAATCCTGGCTAATAATTTTAAAGTAAAATGCAGAGAAGCATATTAAATAAATCAAATTATTTATAAAACTTAAATGAATAAAGCCATATAAATGGATTGATTTATCTTGTATTAGGGAAAATATTGAGATAATGGATTAATATGAGAAAACATTAAATTATTTTCTGACAGATAAATGGAATTGTTTTATGAAAACATATATACATATACACATGCATATTTTATATGAATATATTATACACTTATACATAAAAGAGACTTTATTAAATGTCTCTTATGGCCTTCCAGCTTGGTTAGATGGCCTGGCTTCTCCTCTGATTTTGTCTTTTCTGTTCTTTCTCTGTTGTGGACCCCATAGGTTTCTGATTCTCTGTCTTCCTACTTTTTATTACCTTTGTCTAGCTCTTATTTCCTTCATGTCTTTGCACCAGTGTCACCTTACCAATGAGAAAGTTCCTGATTATTTTATGCAAACCCTGAGAAAACAAGTCACATAACAGCTGACACAACTATCCCCTTTTCCTTTCTATTTTATTTGGCTGCCACCACTCCTCTGCAGATGCATATGCATTTGTATGTTTGTGTGAATGCCAAGATGCATACATGTATGGAATGTTTTATAAATATATACATGTACATATAGCCTACATATATACATACGCATATATATTATGTATATATATTATACACTTATACATAAGCATGTTAAAGCATGAAAACTCTCATATAACTATTTGAAGATTAAAAATAAAAGCATATTCCTTGTCTACCTTGTGGGAACTCAGGGTAAGATAATACGCATAATAAAACCTCTGAAGTAATATGTAATTTAAAGTTGGAAAATCTGCACAAATGCATTCATAATAAATAATGACAAAACACATACTTGAGTTCATCCTAGTTTTCACCTGGGAATCATCCTGTTCAGCCCCTGGGATATCTTGATCATTGCCTCTGATCAAGAAGCATCTTCTGTCAAGAACAAACTTTCTGTTTTACTGTTTTGTTTTGTTTTTCTTTCTTACTAATTTTTACAATTTCTACTTAACTTCAGGAGACATAGGCCATCCTCAAATATTCTTAAAGAATCTCTTCTAGTTAAATAATTTCTTTTTGGACAGCCTGAATAGTATCCTTAATTTACCTCTCCATGGCTTCCAATTCATTCTATTTTATTATCTACCAACTGGTTTACCTAACCAGGGAACTAATAATTATACTCCATTTCCAATTTTGTCTGTTTAATTTGATAGTTTAGAACACAGTAGATGTTAACTTCATATGTTTTTAATATATGAGTGTACATGTGGTAGATACACGTATTGTTTAAATATGTTTGACTCTATCTACTGTATTTCTTCCAATGTACAGGCTCCTCTCTTACTTCTCTCTCCTTTACTCAAAATGGAAATATTCTATAGTATACTGATATTGAAGCATTCTTCCCATTACATTAACACCAGCATTACAAGTGATTTAGAAAAGGAAAGATTGGGGTTACAATGTAAATTGCGTTGTTGAACTTATGAATTTTCACCACTGGATGATATTTGACTAGAAGCAACAAGTTCTATATTAGAGTCAACCTTACTGCTTACTTTTATGATCGTAAAGAAGTAGTGGTCCTGATAGATATTGAGCTAGACTTGGCATATTGTTCATTAACCAACTGCATTATATAATGCTCACCTAACTTAAAATCAGGCCAATGAAGTCTATTTCTCTCTTTCCTTCCTGCTACTAATAAGGTGATAAATTTTAATTACCTCAGATATTTATTTAGAAATTCAGTTCTTCCCTTTCCTGGTACCATGCTCATCTCATTAATTTTATTTAATTCTAAGCACTCAATAAAATTATGTTAGAACTGATGGAGAAAAAATCAGCATGGATAAACTATCAAAACTTCATTTTCTTACTGAATAATTCATAACTGGATGCTTTGCTTTAAAAATTTTCTATTAAACATTCATAGACTTGGGATTTTGAATTTAGATCTAGTGATGTCTGGTAAACTATTATAAATGTCACTAGCCATAAAATGATGGAAAATAACTATCATAAAACAATATATTTCAGAATAATTCAATATCCATTATAAAATTGTTTTCTATTGTTTTAAGTATGTGTGTTAATTTAGTGAGAGTCCATTACAGCTGGAATATCAAACTCTTATTGCAATTATAACTCGTATATTGACTAGAGTAAAATTACATGCATTGATAAATATTCATTTATTATACATGCAAATGCATAAAATATATGTTGAAGAAAACTAATGCTTATCAAATCTATCTATCACCCATCTAATTTCTCTATCTGTATATCTATACTTCAAACAAGTAAGGGTTAAGGCCTTCTTATAGTCCTTTTGACTTTTCCTTTTTAACATATTTATGGAGCTTTACTTGTATACTGAATTCTGCTCAAGCCTTGTTATAATAAAGACCAAACAAATAAACATCCTTTCTGCCCTTGTACTTGATCACATAAATAGTTAGACAAGTTATATAAGTATTGCCCTTGACTTTGAAGTAATGTTATTTGAAAAATGTAAAATTTTTAGTGTGAGTAGAGAGTGACTTAAGTAGGAGATATAAGATGAGACTGAAAACTGAAAACACTTCAGATGATAAAATATTTGAGAGATTTCTGTTCCCAAGGAAGGGCCACATACTCTTTGCATATGAAAGTTAAAATAGCTAGAATGGAGAACAGCGTAAGAATGGTGTGACATACAGCTGAAACCTAATCCAAGTTAATTATTTGTGGACCACAAAGCTGTTGGTTATGATCTGAAGGACAAAAACTGAAGGAACAGAAATTGTTTGAGTTATGAATATAGAATCATGAGATTGCTGCTCCTTTTGATAATTAAATGGAGATTTCCATAAGCCACTTTGTGGCCGAAGCATTAACAGATTTGCAGGTACTTGAGGGGTTGAGAGTTTGCCAATTAAGGACAGATTATTAAAAAGGGACTGTTTCAAGCTGGATAGTGTCTGTGAATCAGAGAAAAGTCAATTAACTTAACAGATCATTGTGATAAAAGATTGAAAAACTTAATGATAAATTACATATTCAAATAAGGATGAGAACACGTTCCTGGAAAACCTAGTTCATGGTCTCAATCATTAGATGGATAATTGTATTACTGAATTTTGTGATAAAAAGAAGTAACTGGCTGGAAGACAAATATGTTCAATTTGGATCTATGAAATAAATAGTTACTTGTATAGATTGAATAGATGCAATGAATGCATCTAGATATTTTGAAATTCATAGGATTGCCTGGAGTTGTAAATTGGGAGGTTTCAATATATGGGTAGTAATTGAAACCATGGATGCATATGATACCTAGGAAAGGAATACAGAATAAAAGAGTTATATTGAACACAATAAGTCAAAATCTACCCAACCAAAGCATAATGTTTCCCTAGGCAAAAAACAGTTGTAGAAAATTCAGCATGAAAAGGACTCTGTTGTATTTGGACAACCTAACTAAATTTCCTTCTGAATTACCCAATATAAGACCATACTATAGAGAAATTCAGGGTTTTTCTCTACTATTTTATCTACATTCCAGGCTAATTTATGTCACAAAATAATAGTAATATGAGCAAAGATATAGGTAAGGAAAAAGGTATTCACCTGAATAATTTTTACACGATCAATTTAGGCAGAAGATTTGCACAATTTTCTGGATAATCTCAAAAATGAAAATGCTTTCTAAATTTAACAGGTTGTAAATTTTTTTCTCTTCATCTGCAAAATTATTTATTTTTAAGAATAATCCTGGATATGTATCTTAGTAGTTACTGAGAAATTTATGTAACATAAAACACATAAGTAACTTCTTAATAAGTGAAGTCATAAAAGCTTCAAGTCATAAATTTCATTTGTCTACTTATTTTTGGGGGGTTTATGGGCATTGAACTTGCTATGTAGTCCTGGTTGTCCCTGAGATGCTCCTAAAACTCCTAAGAGCTGGGATTAAATATGTGTAATACCAAACCAGACTTCATAAATATTTTAGTGGAAAAAAACATTGTCAAAACTACCAAAGCCTTAAAGTTATGGAATTGAAATAATTTTTTACATAAAATTTTTAATTGCTAAATGATTGAATCAAATGTTCACAATGACCAAAATGTGACACAGATTACCCAAATAGTACCTGTTTAGAGAGCCAGGTGTCCGATGTCATTTCATATTTCTGAAACAAAACAAACTCCATAAAGTATCTGAGACTAAAATGAACAAATAGCCATTTAATGCTATTTAGTCTGTTACTTTTACATATTTTCCCTCTGTCCAATGAGTAAAATACCAGGAGAGACTATGAGAGTCTCTCATTATCATTATTGATTTAACTGAGTGAGTCAACTCTTACAGAGATCTCAGGCTGTATGTAAACAGGGCTGGAAGATCACTTTCCAGCTCTGTTTAATTACCTAATTTGAACTATTTTTAACCATGAGACATTGCCTTTTTTTCACCTCTAGGAAACATCAGGAAACATAATTATTCAGATTCTAATAGAACCAGGCAAACAGCCAAGGAATTAAATTTAAAAATGGGCATTCTTTCCATATTCAGTCCACTTTAAGCCATAGCCATTTTTTAAACAGTAATACTTCTGTTTTTAAAAGAATATCAAACATTTGAAATGTCAAAGAAACATAAATTATTTAACACATTCTTGCAAATGGTCAGAACAAAAATCATAGTGCTAATATAAAGCAAAATTCAGCTAATCTCAAATTCATTATGTATAGATAAAATATTCCAGTAATGATGTTTCTAGGTAATGAGATTAAATACCTGACAGCTCTCTGAAAGAAATTATTCTGTTATGGAAGTATTCAAATTAAGAAAAATAGGTACAATGTGTTAGGGATATTTTTCTTAACACAGAACTACTCCTTTCAAATTGTTTTAGTTCCAGGATCACTCAGTTTGTGGTATGGCTGGATTCTCTAATTTGGGTCACACCTCCAATCTGGAATTTTGCTGGTCAATTTTTAGATATGGAGCCTTATGGAGTTTTCTTCCCAGAATGGACCCAAATTCAGATCATCTGGATATCAGACATCTGAGTAACAAATATGAGGAACCCTTGCCCAGTTCCATTATTTTAAAGACTTTTTGTATCACTCTTATTTTCACTTTCTAAAGATATTTTATTAGTTATTGAGCATTTTCTATTTTCCGGGATCTTTTTATCTTTCTCCCTTTCCCTTTCTTTCCTTTCCATCTTTTCTCTTCTTTCTTTCATGGTTTTCTTTATTTCTTCTCAGTTTTTCCTTCCATCCTACTTTCATTTTGATGATAAAGTGTTCTGAACTCAAGGCCTTGCTCTTGTTAGGGTGGTGTTTTAGCACTTGAGCCAAGACTCTAGCCCGGCTTTTCATTGGCTCTTCTTGAAATGGCTAACCTATCTCAGCATAGATGTGATCCTGTATCACAAACTACCTAACAAAGGCGTTCTTGTGCCTGTAATGCCAGTCATATGCTATGACAGCCAGCTTCTTTCCGTGGTGGGAGAATCTCACAGATTTCCCTGCCTAAGCTGGCCTGAAGCTGCATCCTACCGCTACTAGCCTGCAACATAGCTGGAGATGACCAATGCATGCCATTGTGCCCTTTTATGGGTTAAAAAGGAATCTCATATCAGGCGCCGGTGGTTCACGCCTGTAATCCTAGCTACTCAGGAGGTTGAGATCTGAGAATTGCCTTTCAAAGGCAGCCTGGGCAGGAAAGTCTGTGAGACTCTTATCTCCAATAAACCACTAAAAAACTGGAAGTGGCACTGTGGCTCAAGTGGTAGAGCGCTAGCCTTGAGCTGAAGAGCTGAGGGACAGCGCCCAGGCCCAGAGTTCAAGCCCCTCAACCGACAAAAAAAAAGGGGGGGGGATCTCATGAACTTTTCTGCCTAGGTTGCCTGGAACTTCAGTGCCCCTAATTTCAGGCTCTCAAGTAGCTACAACGTGTGTTCTACTGATGTCTAGCTTTAGAATATGTTTATTAAAACAAAAACAAAGACAAAAAAAAACAACACTGAACTTGACTTTGCTTTGGTTTTCTATTAGTACTTCAGCAACAACAATTCTTGATACGTAAAAAGGACTGAGATAAATTCATGTTGATGTCAATACTCATTAGGGTCATTGGTTGTATTAGAACCCACTAGAATTAAAAAGTTCAGGTATCATACTTGGCCTTACAATTACTATTAGCTGAAAACAAAATCTTTTTAATTCCCAGCATTACTTAGGATTATGTAAGGATATGACTAAGTTGTCAAGTGAATGATAGGACTCAGATTATTACTTTTATTTTTGTAACATTATAAGCTATCCTTGCAGTTATACATATGTAATGAAAATATTTAATTATCCTTCTATGGAGAAGGTAGCAGGCTCTGATTTACTAGAATCTTCTGAGTGATCATGCCCAGTGTCACATACATGCTAGTTGTTTAACTTGCTACCCTGTTCACATATTGTCTTGTGTAAGCCAATTTTACAGTGACATAGTATTCAGTTAAATAAAACCCATCAAGAACAACCCATCAAATACAAGGAGAATTCCTGGTCAACCTACAATATACCCATATGAAAGAGATGGCAGAGATACTTTGCTAATCATATATATAATATATGCAACATCATAGCAACATCAGACCCATTAAGTTATGACTGGCTCAACAATCTCATTTCTGCATCTATGTTTACATCTTTACTATTCTAATCACAGTTGTTTTTGCCACTTTGTTTCTTCCTTTCAGAATATTTTTAAGACAGTGGTTCAAAAAATATTCTCATGGATTGAAATGTACAATCCTTAAGTACAGAGGTGATAAAGTCTTATCAGTGTATTTATACTGTATCAAAATGTAGGTTCAGTGGTAGAGTGCTTGCAGTATGCATGAAGCCGTTGTTTCGATTCCTTAGTACCACATAAACAGAAAAAGCCAGAAGTGGCCCTGTGGATCAAGTGGTAGGAAGCTCAGGGACAGTGCCCAGGCCCTGAGTTCAAGTTCTAGAACTGGCAAAAACAAAAACAAACAACAACAAAAACACCAGGATCATCATCTCCTCAGAAAAGTTCCCCCAGGCTCTTCCTTTCCCAGAGATTACCAAAAGCCGAACACTGCTCTGATCTTTTCAATTAGTTTGGATATGGAAACTTGGAAAATCATAATCATACATAGGACCACATTACATACATGGGTGGAGGCACTTTTCACATCAGCTATTTTTAAAGATTCTTTCAAACTATTGAATGTCTGAGGGTTCTACTCTATTCCATTTTTAAATTGCTGAGCAGGATTTTATTGTAAAGAAGCATATACCTTATTTTTCATCCACCTAATAATGGACAGTTGGAGAGTTTCCAAATTTTAGTTATCATGAGTAAAACTTCCTAATTATGTCAAAATATTCTGGTAGACATATATTTTAATATTTGGGAAAATACCTAGAAATGGAATAATAAAGCATGTTTACATTCATATTGATTTATCTATTAATATCACAAAAATTTACCATCATGTGTATATGTATGTATAATTTTATTTGAAACTGAAAATTAACTTTTAAGGTAATTGCATCATTTTATTCTCCCACTTACAGAGAATTTTAGTTTTATACCATTTCATCAAAAGATAAAGGCAGTCTTTTATTGTTTAAATTTTGCCATCTCATGATTGATATAGGACATTGTTTCATGATTATTTCAAACGACATTTCCTTCATGTTTGATTATGCTGAATAATTTTTCATATTTTTATGAGTACTTTCTATTTAAGTTTACCTTTACATATTTTGATATTTTTAGTTTTTTTATTGATATGTACCATTTCCTTATGTTTTGTTTGTGTGGCATGAGCAACTGGTACTTAGCTCCTATTGCTCTTTTATATTTGTTTATTTTTGTATTTTTTAAAATATTTTCATTATGTCCAAATAGTTATAAAAAAGAGTTTCCTTTCATTAAGGGAGTATATGAAAATAGTGTCATGCCTTTCTACATTTTCACCCACCCTTCTCAGCCCAGCCCTTGCCTTCCTTATCCTAATTTTAGGTTATGTATTCAATGTTTTGCCATTTAACAAAGTGGTTTGTGTTAGTATAATGAATCATATACAACTTCAACACCGTTACCCCTATGTCGCCCACTCCTTCCCTTACAGTTCTCAATTCTGTGGTATCTGTAATTAATTCTTGCCTGCATTTTCCCCGCTTTTGCTTCATTCTTCTACTTCTCTCTCCTTGGCCCCACCCTAATAGTTTTACAAGTCCCCATTTCCTGCTACTTATTTTGTTTGGATTTGACATAGTCTTTTAAAATATACACTATTTGTCTTCTCCACAGAGTCTGTTACACTTCAGTTACTTCATTTGTAACCCTTTGCTTACTACTCAGTGTTTATTTGTAGGTCTACAGACACCTTTTAGCTACCACAAATGAGGGAAACCAGTTTTTCCAAGTCATTCCATTTCCTTATGGATACAATATCTTTTTCTCTGATGGATGAGAAAAATTCATCTATCGATCGAGCAATAGATTGATAGATAGATAGATAGATAGATAGATAGATAGATAGATAGATAGATAGATAGATAGATATGTCAACTGAGGGGCATCTGGGCTGATTCCATATCTTGGCTATGGTAAATAGTGCTGCAACGAACATGGTTTTGCTGCTCACTTTAGTGTGGCCCTGTTTATGCTCTATTGGATAAATGTCCAGAAGTGGAATTTCTGGGTCACGTGGAAGTTCTATGTTTAGTCTTTTGAGGAACCTCCATACTGCTTTCCAGAGTGTTTCAAGTTTACATTCCCACCAACAGTGCAACTGAGTGCCCTTTTGACCATATAGTAGCCAGCAGTTGTTATTGTTAGTTTTCTTGTTAATAGCCATTCTAACTCTGGTGAGGTAGAATCTCAACTTTGTTTTGATTTACCTTTTTTTTTTTTATGGCCAGAGAGATGTTGAACATTTCTATGTGTAAAGTATTGGTCATTCTTACTTCATTTAATAAGTCTCTAAGTCATTAGTCCATTTATTAATTGGGTTGTTGTTTCTTTGAGGGTTAATTTGGGGGAGTTTAATTTTTTGAGGTCTAAGTATATTTTCATATTAAACCCTTGTCTAATGTATAGCTAGAAAAAAAATTTCTCCCGTCCTCTGGACTTTTTATTTAGCTTATTAGCTATGTCCTTTGCCAAGCAGAAACTTCTCAGTTTGATGCATTAACATTTACCCAATCTTTCTTTGATTTGTTATAATTCTGGATCTTAGAAAGTTTGTATCTGTGCTTAGGAGTCCTAATGTTTCTCCTACTCTACCTAATATTTTCATATTTTCTAGCTTTGCATTGAAATTGCTGATCCCATTTGACTTGATTCTGGTACAGGGTGATATAGCTTCAATTTTCTGCACCTGTATACTCAATTTTGCCAGCACCATTTGCTGAAGGGCTGTGCTTCTTCCAACCTATGCTTTTGGCTCTCTTATCAAATATTAGATGGCTATAGGACTGTGGGTTCATATAGAGTCTTCTGTTTCATTGGTGCTCAAGCTTATTCTTGTGCCAGCAACAAGCTGCTTTTATTTCTATGGCTTTGTGATAGAATTTGAAATTTTGTATTGCATTCCTCCAACCTTGTTCTCTCTGCTAAGCATTGTTTTCACTATTTGTGGTCTTTTGTTTTCCATATGAACTTTTGGATTACTTTCCCTACTTCATTGAAGAATGTTATTGGAATTTGTTAAGCATTGCATTGAATGTGTGGTTTTTTACATCAACATCCATAATTTATTAATGCTTTCACTATACAATTTTTATTGTCATAGAATTCTCAAGTATTTTTCTCTTTTATTAAATTTGTGCTTTATAATTTGCTTAGTTTGAGTTGAATTTGCCTTTTCTGACTTTTTAAATGGGAATTTTTCTTATTCATTTTACACATTTTTCTCTTTTATTCTCTTTTTGTTTTTACTTGTTAGTTGACAAAAATAATTATTCATATGTACAGGGTAAAATGTATTATAGTGAATCATATGTGAAGTGATTGAATCAATTAATTAGCATATTTGTTACTTGATCAACTTATCTTTGGAGTACGAACATTTATTCTGCTAGTCCTTCCTTTTTTTTCTATGAATTCCAATTTTTAAATTGCAATTATCAGTAAAACTGTATCATTGTGTGCTTGACTTATTCCCATTAGAATAATGTCCTGCAGGTTGACCTAAGTTGTTGCAATGGCAAATTCTTCTTCTGTCTTTCAAGGCTGGGTAGTATACTATCATGTACATAGAGGTACATTCCACTTATTTTTTTTTCAAATTGCAAATAATATTTATCTATGTCATCACAGATGGGCAATAAAAATGTAAATTACATTTTAAGTACCACTCACTGGATCAGTATAGGTAGGCATGCAGTTTCATTATGTTTCAGTTCAAAATAATTTTTAGTTTCTCTTGTGATTAGGTTTTAAAATTCACACCTTATTTGTGTGGCAAATTGAATTCACCTTCAAGGACATTTGGAATATGTATTTTTGTTTTTTTGTCTTTTTGGTTTTTTTGGTCTGTCATGGGGCTTGAACTCTGGCCTAGGCACTGTCCCTCAGTTCTTAAGCTCAAGGCAATGCTTTACCATTTGACCCACACACCACTTCCGGTTTTCTGGTGGTTTATTGGAAATAAGATTTTCATGGACTTTCCTGCCCGAGCAGGCTTTGAACTGTGATCCTCAGATCTCAGCCTCCTGAGTAGCTAGGATTACAGGCATGAGCCATCAATACCCACTAGAATGTTTCTAAGTAGTTAAATTTCTTTGGGTCTTGCTGTGTATTCCAAGCTGCCCTTAGACTTGTTATCCTCCTGTGTTAGTTTCCCAAGTAATGTATACATGTGTAGCATCATCCTCAGAAGGAGTGATAGATTAGAAAATCTAAATAATGGGTGATTTACTACATATATCAAACCTAATCCTCTTACAAATAATACAGTAATACTAGAATTAATTTTATGTTGAAACTTGTGAATAGTTCTTTATATATGTAAACATCGTTCTTATGGCTTTCTTAGATAAAATGTTTTCTAATTATAATTTTGTTATTTATACCAACCAAATATTCTCACCTATACCAATCTTCTTCACTAATTATTTAGATAAGCAAAATATAATCGTATATCTGTTTAGCTTTGCCAACATTTGCTAATGCATTTTGCTTAGGTATTTTAAACTTTCTTCTTGGGTGCAATTATTTGGAATTGCTGAATTTTCCCAAACAATCAGCAATGTATCATTAAATTACTGTTTCAATCGCTAGTCTAGTCCTATCATTTGAGTTTGCTTAACTAAAATACACAAATGTAGTTCTTTCTAGAAAAACTTAGAACAAAGCTGCTTGCCCAGTGGCTCATGCCTATAATCCTAGCTACTCAGGAGTCTGAGATCTGAGCATCATAGCTGCTATGGCTCAAAATTCAGAGTACTGGCTTTGAAAAAAATAGATCAGGGATAGTACCAAGGCCTGAGTTCAAGCCCCAGGACTGGCGTGCACATCGGCACACATACACACACACAGAGTAGCAAAAAAATCTCAGAACACTCTAATTATTTTCTATTAAGTCATTTTAAAAAGTCATTCAATTGCATTGTGAATAATATGTTTTGATGAAAGTTGGGTAATGATTCACATTATTGATATGCCCTTTTATTAATGTGGTTTTCTATAGGTATGCTTTCAAATATTTCTCTTAAAGTTTGAGCAATAATTTCAGTAGGGAATATTTAGACTTTTTTTTTTTTTACAATTACATGGACAAGATAATGAGTACATTTCTTACCAAGCATTATTGCCTCCTTTGTTTCCCATCCCTTCCCATCTCCCCCCCACCCGCGCCGGTTCCCCCCCCCCCGCCCTGCTAAGTTGTAAAGTTCATTTTTCAACATAACGTCCTGTACATCTTATTGTTGCAATGGGGCCACCTGTATCCCTATTTAAACAATTTGTTTTTTCCCTTCCCCTCCACAAAGTATAGTATTTCACTGCTTAGGATTTACCAACCTTTGGAAATGTGACCTAGTCTTTTCCTTGTTAAGAAACTTTAAGTTATTTTAAGTATTTTTATTTATTTCACTATTTGGGCTGTACTGAGGATTTAAATCAGGGCCTTACATTTGTAAGGCACATGCTCTACCAAGGCCATTTTTCTGTTGGTTCTTTTTGAGAGAGTTTTGCTTTATGCCCAGGCTGGCATAACAGGTGTGTGCCACTGCACCCAACCTCAGGAATCCCAGAAAATTGAAGTTCTGGCCAGCCTCTAATTGTGGTCCTCCAACTTCTGCCTCCCAAATAGCTAGTGTTACAGGTAAGAGACAATGTACCTGGAGTTAAGTGATTATTCTTAATTTTTTCCTGCCCAAGTGATCTAAATCCTGATATCTGAACATATTATTTCACAATAATATACCATTTGATAGTATTCTAAATGTTATTCAGGCTTTATTAATTATTCACATATTTTTCTTTGCACTTTAGTCTTGATTATTTCTATTGTCCTTACTGTAATAAGGTCTGATATGTAAAATCTATCTGGTCAAATTTTCATTTCAAACACTATTTTCCAGGTCAAAAAATTACATGTTTTCTGTTTTTGTTTATGAAGATTTTTATATGATTATTTATTAGGAAAATTATTCAATTTGTTCATTTCTTTCTGATAGCTTTTCCAAAGTTATTGTTACTTCAGTTCCTACCTACTAGTCCCGAGAAAGCCATATGCAATATTTATACTTCTCTGCATCTATAGAACACTTTGATCATTTCAATGGTATTATAAATTCCAAATCTGATAATAATCTTTTTAATTTTAATTTAAAATTATACTTTGAGCCAGTTGCTAGAGCCTCATGCCTGTAATCCTAGCTAGTCAGGAGGCTGAGATCTGAGAATCAAGGTTCAAAGCCAGCTCAGGCAGGAAAGTCTGTTAGACTCGTTTCTCCAATTAACCACCAGAAAACTAGAAGTAGAGCTGTGGCTCAATGTGGTAGAGTACTAGCACAGGCCCTGATTTCAAGCATCATAACAAACAAAGGAAAAAAGAAAAGGAAAGGAAAAAAGCTACACTGTTAAAAAATGTAGATCAAGAACAATTTTTAATTAACTAAAGAACAGAAAGATTATTATGAGACATCTGTACTACAGAAAAATGTCTTTGAACAAGACAGAAACAAATTCCTATAATTTCAAGTTAATTTATGTCAAAATACAGAGAAAAATCCCCTCTTTGAAAAGAAAATAATGGGACACAATTACTCTTTATATAAGTAGGAATTCATGTATTATTTCAAAGCTTTCTGCTCACTTTTTATTATTGATTTCATTTACTCCCACTTTTTAGGAAATATCCAAAATATTTATGCAAACTATTTCCTGATTTCCCTCTGCAAAGAATGATAAAGCACTTCATTTTTTGTCACAGAAGAAAAGCAAGTCATACTCACTTTACTACAAGCACCAGTGGTGGTCTCACACACAGTGAGGATGGAGATGTTCTGAGGTCGGTTTAACCATCTTACTACAGTCTTGGTATTGCTTATCCATTTAACCATGGTGATATAGTATTCTCTAGTTAGGAGACAAAAATTAACATTTATATTTAGAGCCTAAAAAAATCTGTGTAGAACCAAAATTAAATACTTGGTATTTCACATAAAAGAATAACTGAAAATTATAAGGATGCTACATTATTTATCTGTAATTATGTGCACACATCTGTTCTTTTTAAATACTTGCATGTATAATGCAACTGAGTATATTTGATATATACATATATGTATAAACATATGTATAGATACACATATGCATATGAAAACAAATACACAGGAAAGTAAGAATAAATTCAAGAATGAATGAATTCTTAGAAAAGCAATTCTCAGAAAGTTGAAATTAGCAGATGCTAGCTAGATTTCTATGAGAAATGTTCATTGGTTGGTATATGTGCAAAACAAATATATATTTTCAAGTCATTTGATATTATTTCATTAAAAGTACAATTAATAAATTAAAAGACAAAGGTTAATCTTGACTTAATAATTATGCCTCATTTGTGATCTTCATATTATCATATTTTATACACAAAGGCTTTCACTACACATGTCTGAATGAATAGTTTATTTTGGTGTTTGTCAGCTATGAATCAAAAGCCAGTACTAGCCTTTTATTTGTGATATTTGTTGTGTTTGTACAGCATTGTTAAGGATTTTATTTATTTGAAGCAATTTAAAAACCAAGAAGAAATTAAACTAAAAGTGTGATTGGCTATTAAAACATTTAGTACACTAGGAATGCTAATTAATGGGACTTATAATGTCTTAATGTGGTTGGAGTGAACAAATTTATGTTTTTTCCTTTATGAAATGTATGTTCTCCATTTGGAAACTGACATATCACAAACTTCTTGTAGACATGCATACAACAGTGCAGTCATCAGAAATGATTTCATTTATGGTGAAAACAAAAAGGAACAACTTTTCTACAACATTACACAGATTATAGAATATATAAATTGCTTTAGAAATGTGTCATCCATAGTACTGTATGAAAGCTAATCAGCCCAGTTTTAATCACCTTCGTCCAGCCCCCCCCCAAAAAAAACCTACAGAAGAAAGTCTGTATCACAAAACACCTTTGTTTAGATACATCTGGTCTAAGTATGTAGCTACACAAATTAACTTAGATATTAAATTATTAAACTGAAAATATTATCTTGTATTCAGATACTTCCATTGATAATGAAATTATTGGTGGGGTTTGGATATGTATTCTTTGTAAAATTAAGCAAAACTTAATCTGATATGGGGCACACTAGTTTGTATCTTATTTATACCCAAATATCACTTTGTACTTGGTAATCAAATTCTCAATGAGAGAGTTCTTCAAATTGCATTATAATGTCTTACAAAAGACAATTTCCAAGCTCTGAAAATGTTATATTCCTGTTGAAAACACCTAAAATGAATGTTTAAGCAGAGATCGGCATACAGGCAAAGTGCAAAGACACATTACTAAATAGTCACTTCCTGTTTTCTTACTTTCTCTGCCATGGGATACTAGGCTCACATTTCTGACGATTCACATGGACATATGCTGTCTGTTGGTAAGTATTCAGGCTTTCCCTTAATGGAGAAGTAGGTCTAACAGTGCCCTCACCCAGAATTCCACACTCCTTTCCTACCTGCTGCAGATGTGGCTCTCCTGGAAATCCATCTCATGAACACATTAGATTTGGTGTTCCATGACCAGTGGCCAGTAGAAGTGTCCCTTTCTTATAATTGGCTTTCCTGCTTGTTCCTAGTCTCCATGGCTCTGGAATACCCAGGAAGTCCACGAGGATCTGGTCCTCTTGAGCCATAGAGACAGAGACAAGCAGGTTAGAGGGTTACACTCAAGTCAAGATTTTCTGGGTGGTCTGGCACAGGAGATCTAATTGTCCACAAGGTTTGTACAATGGAGGTTGCGGCCTCACCTGCAGACTGGTAAGTTAGCAGTCACATCTGTGTTTTCATAAATGATTGTCTAATCACTGCTTTGTGTCCACACAGAATCTTTGGAGACATACATTTAACTCAAAGATTTCTGCCTAGATGTGTATTTTAATGCTTTACTCATAAGAAATGTCCCCCAACTTCTGACAATAACTATGCATTACTTGTAAGACGTGCTATCTAGGAGACTTCCATGAACACAGATGAATCCCTCGATTAAATACTGGAAGATATAAACATTACTTGGAAGAATGAACAATGTAGGCTAGATATATTCCAGTCAATACCTTAGGAAGAAAAAGCATGATGGTGTTGAGCCCTAAGTGAGAAAAACAATATGGTATTGCCACATCACAAATGCAGATGGAGAACAGTGGTTCCTAAAAGCAGGGTAATTTGATTCCAAATGAGTGAAATGATGATAAATACACAGGAGAATACAAAGACAAATCATTACTTTTACTCCTATGACTGAACATGAGTGAACACAAAGGACAAGGCATCATTTTTTCCAAATTAATGTGATATTTTCCTAATTTAAGGAAAAAACTGTGTGAGTTATTATCACAAAATTCTTTCAGTATAATTTAACTATATGTTTTGAAATCCCCACCTAGATTTTCTAATAAAGATTATGAGAGTTTCCAGCACCCTAAAATCATAGCATAACAATTTGCCTCTCAGGATGAGATGAC
The DNA here is from genome assembly GCF_000151885.1 of Dipodomys ordii. Taxonomy (NCBI): domain Eukaryota; kingdom Metazoa; phylum Chordata; class Mammalia; order Rodentia; family Heteromyidae; genus Dipodomys; species Dipodomys ordii. The sequence goes on along the minus strand of NW_012267268.1, from coordinate 1,570,479 downwards.
TCATCTGATTCCCAGTGTTGCTGGTTCTGGGGACATTCAAGAAGTGTCATTACCTTAAGTCCTATAGTACACATTCTTTTCAGAATAACACAGACTATGATTTGAATAAAGAAGAACTTCATGGTAATGACTTTGAACTGCTGCAGAAGAAAGACTGTATTAGCAGTCTAAGAATTTATCAGGAATACCTAAATAAAAAGAAATACACAAGACAAAGGGTTGACTGAAGGTAAAAATTAGGAAAAGGAATTATGTCTTTTTGCAGGTTTCTGTAAACTTTTAATTTCCTTTGTAAACTATATAAATGAATTAAAATCTGTTTAGTTGATAGGTTGAAAGCTTCTCACTACAGTGTAAAAAATTAGTCAAAGGTAAGGTCAAACAAATCTTCTAGGTTGAAGACTTTATTATATAATTCTAACTTATACAGTTTTATATTAATAACTCACTCATTAAAATAATCCATCAAACAGAATAAAATAAATAACCTAATTTTTTTGACCTAAGATTTTTGACTTCAAATAATTTTTGTTTGTTAGGGTAGACACAAGAAATGCTGTTTGAAAGGCAGCTCAATCACAAAATGGTATTTTCCTATATTTATAATATTTTCTTATATTATTTTATTAATTGTCTTTCTCCAAAGTCATGTCTATTCTTATCTTTACAGTAATTTTATTAGAAAAGTGAGAGATGGTCATATTTGAGCTTTATGTGTGGCAGAAAATGTAAGAATCACAAAGAAAAAAGATTTTAAGTATATTAAGTACTACAACATGGCTCACATATTAATTAGCATTGTGCAGATAAGTACACAAACATAGTACTTACTTAGACAACATACAAAATCATGTGAAATATTATATAATACATTAATCATTTGTTTTTCTGTTACTGTTAAATAATATTACAAATGACATGAGTAGAATAGCATAGCTACTCAAAAGGCAAAACAAAAAACGAGCATTCAATGGAATTACTAGGACATGGGGAAAATATATCATGAATAAATCAGTTGTATATATTTATATTTTGTATATAGGAATCAAAATAAAGGTCAAGAATCACTACCTCCTGTTAAAAAGACACATGAATACTAAAACCATGCTATAGAGACCAAAAAAAAAAAATGGAAAACACTTAGAAATGATTTATTGAAGACTAAAGATGTAGGCCTTGGGAGAAGAAAACTGTCTTTTCCAAAGTGACATGGTGAAAGGTGGTAGACATGAAACCCAACCACTCCTAGTCAGGTGTTCCTTTTTGTTGCTTCTGAGTATGGAGCAACTCAACAAGGAAGAGTAATGGGTTCCACAAAATGCCAGTTTTCACAACTGCTTCACTTCTGCAAAAGTCATTCATGGCTGGTCATCTAAGCTCAGAAATACACTTTTCTGCTCAACTCAGCGAACTCTACTGTAAGCCTCACTATGTAATGCAGATGAAATCCTCAGTAACTTGATGCCCAGACCTTCCTTCATGGAGGATTTTGCTACCAACTTCTTAAGTTGTATGATCACTATTATTCTTTCTGGGTTTTATTTTTCACTTCAATTGAAATAGTCTATATTAGGTAGTTAAAGGATTTTGTAGTGTAAACATTCTATGCATTTTATGCTTTCTCCATGGAAAAGTCTCCATATAACTTGGGCTATACTGTAATTACCACTAACTAGGATAAAAGTTTCCTAAATGAATCACCATTCAAGTACACCTACTAGATTCAGTTACCCTGTATTAGAGACTTCATCAAAGCAAACTTTGAACAAAGTCTCATATCATTAAATATAATGTGAAGGCATCTTCCTGAATCAACTTCCTACCATCCCCAAAACTATGATAAATTTCCACAAAGGAAATTTGAGACACGCTAGGAATTCAAATGGCACATGAAAATTATTTTGATTATTTGTAATGGAAAGATGATTTGGCTAAAATTAAATTCATGCACTTGACACTTTTTTTTCCTTCCCTGTGAAAACATTTTAAATATGGAAGCTTCTGATGTAAGGTAATTTGAAACAAAACCTCATTAAATTTCTCTGCCTAGAGAAAAATGCTAAAGAATCCTTGGCCAGCTGTTGGAAGAAAGTTGGAAAAACTGTACAAATTACATGGAGTTTATGGTGTTTTAAACATCAATGTGTTTTTTTTTGTTTACACGTACAAACTATTTTCTAGGAAAAAAACATTGCTTCTTATTTCCTTGAGATGTCTCCAACAAAAGACTCAATTCATCCTACCAGTTTCTTCAGCCATTTTGTGGTGCCACTAATCACCTTGAAATGAAATGCTTGTTGGGGAGAGCCAGATATGCAGAATGATTTCATTCCTCACTAATGGGACAACCTCAGCTTTATTTTCAAGTGGAATTGTTGAGCTGATCGCATCTCTCTAAATTGCAACAAAATGATCATTGGTTTGAAAATATCTATTTCCCCGTAAAAGTGAAATGGAAATCGCATACCTTGATTTAAAGCTGTCGGGTGGCATGAGTTCCAAAGTATGAGTTGGTCCGTAGAGGTTTACAACATATAATTTTATTGTTGGGTTCACTTGACCTGCCTTTGAGAAAATGAAAGTTGTAATGCAAGTATATTAAGCATTAGACTATATTGAATTTTTAAAAAGGCATATTTGACTCATTTACTTTTCTGTGTCATAGGGGGAAAGTTTGATTTCTCTGAAGTAGAAATGATTTGAAATTCAACAACTTGATTGCTTTCAATTGTTTTTTGTAGATTGCTGCTTCTTAAGCATTTTAGTCAGACAATTAAAGGTGATAGAAAATCATGATTGCTTTATTCATTAAGCAGTTACTGTTTCTTTTCTCTAGAATCGCAGCAAAAGGGCTGGCTGAGCAGACTGACTAGTAGATCAAGGCACTACTCTCATTATAGCACTTGAAATTCAGTGAGAGGGAAGGAAGGAAAGAAAAAGGGAGGAAAAAGAGGAAGTAGAAGAAGGAGGAAAAGAGGAAGGGAAAGGAGGGAAGAAGGGAAGGAAAGAAAGAAGGAGAGAAAGTAGGAGGGAAGGAAGGAGGGAGAAAACTCCTTCCAACATGTAAAATTATAGAAATTCTACTCACATATAATGTGTATCATATGCTTAATATTCTATAAAGGCTAATAATGTATTCCAATGCATAATCTGCCTGGCTTTCCTTCTAAATTTACTGATTTTAAATGTGGTGACTCATTTGTTTAAATGATCCTTGAAAGATGGGCAAAGTTTCCTCCCTGAGTATATGGCATAAATTTAGATCACAGTGGTAAGGACAGTTCCGTAGAACAAAAATTTATTAAATAAATAAGAACTAGCAAGGCAGCTTGAATGAATGAATGTCTTCAACAGTGGATTAGGTATCAAATCAGTTGATTTGGTTCAATGTGTTTCTTTCTAAGCAATAAGACTTTAAGCAAGAACTGGATGAAATACAAAGAGAAAAAGGAAATTAAAAATGAGGTGAATTAAAAATATAGAGGATGACCAATTCAATGATTTGAAAACAAATATAGATTCATATTCAAGAAAGTGGGCATTGATGCATCCAGAGTTAAGTCAGGACCAGAAATAACAACATATTCCACTCAGACTCTACAGTTTCTTTTTGTGGTTCGAGGTGGTGGCTTTTGCAGACAATCCCAACAATCTGGGAAGCAGAGGCAGAAGGGTCAAAGTTTGATGAAAGACTAGGCAAAATTAGCCTGAGTCTTATCTGTAAAACAAAAGGACTAGAATGCTTAGATCAAGTGGTATAAATCTTATATGGTAAAGGCCCCGATTTGAATCTCTTCTATCACAGAGATTATTTGGTTAAGCAATCAAAGGCAATTAAGTAGGAGTGCTTCATACTCAGGTTAGAATTTGAGAGCCTAAGAGAGGGGTCAGGAGTCTGACTACAGATTCAGTGTTTATAAAGAGAGAATTATTCATATAGTAAAGGGCTTCCTGTGAGATAAGTTCTGACCCTGTTCACACTGAACACTCATGCATCAAATTTTATAAAACTTCACATTGCTTCAAACCCTCATATGCCTGGGCTCAATTGTCTTCTCTGTCTATCTATCCTGCTCATCTACCTCAGCAGTCTGCAGAGCTTGTCTTTAAGGGCCTTTAATGTAGTCTGACAGCCCTGACACTAATGAAAAAGAAACACATTTTAAGATCTAGTTTAATCTGTGAGTCAGAGAAATATCACCCAAATTTTGACTCTTATTTACTTCAGATGAATCATGGGTCAAATGCTTAAGATTTTTCAAGTATTATTTACTTGATTATCAAAAATGAGAAAAACACTTTTGTAAAAATACTTCACAAGTCAGGCATTCAGGGTCAAAATTTTCTGTTCTCTGGAATAAAAATATATCAGTTCTACTTAGTGAACAGACTAAAAGATGGTTACATAAAGAGTCTAAAATAGTAGATAGCATTAGTTTAAAATGATAGTTGTTAATTTCTAATCAGTGAAAAATCATTCTTATATTTATACTATTTAATAATCAAATTGAATTTGATCATACTATGGATTCTTACCAATGATGAATACTTTGACATATTGTCAAAAACAGATTATTGTCATATTTTTGTCAGTTTTGTCAATAGTACTACAAGTTTCCTGGAAGCTTACTGTATCTCAAAACAGCTTCTCCATGCATACAAATTAAAAGTTGTACACATGAGGCCAGATTTTAGACAAAATGTGAACAACTCAACAGAAATTTAGCATTTCAAAAATCTCAATTATATTTTTATTTTTTCATGGGATTTTGAAATTAATCACATCCAGCCTTTTAGTATTTGAATCATTTGAAGAGTTTGCAAATTAGAAGAGTTAATCTATTTGCTTTTAACAGTGACATTTGCCACAAAGACTGTGAATCTGCAGAATACTTTCCTCTATGATTCTGAAATACAAGCCTTAATAATAATTAACCTTATTTTACTGGCAACTAAATTGTCATCAAACGAGATAATGTTTTAATTAAGAAGATTAACCTGAGGTTACTGAGATAGAACTGTGCAATTCTTTTGTGCTGAATTGCTAATGATGGGGTATTTTATGAGTTCTGAATCATGCTGAATTAAGTAAAATACAAATATATTTGTTTGGTGGAAGTATTTCATTAGTAAATTCAGCCATATTGAGTATTTGCTGAACTAATTTTAATCTAGTGTAATGAAAAGCACAATTAAGTATGAACTCTATATGTTATTTCAATTTCTAGAGAACCACTGTTTGAAAGTTTATTGCACAGGAGTGAGTTGAAGTAGTTTGCTTATGTTGGGGGAAAAACAAGTATATTTTTAATGAGTAGAAGATACTAAGCCTATAAATTAAAATATGATCATTAAAATGTTTTGGCATTTGTTCTGAGAACAAGGACCAAAGTAAGCCCTAATTTCTTTGGGTCCTATTTATTGTCTGCTGTACTGGACCAGGAATTCTACATATCAGCCACCTGAGGACAGGTATGCTTGGTCATTTGTCTTGCTCTAACCAGCCTCTATACTCATTTCTGTGTACTATTTTTAGTATTCTTAGCCTGTAGTCATTACGCTCAGGACCTTCATCATGTTATATTCATAGATTCCAGGTGTGAGACTGCTTCCCATATATAACTAAGTCATTAGGTATAAATGGAACAAACAGGTCCACAAATAGTTGTTAAGGTGACAAGAAGATGTTTTGACTTCAGCTGCATCTTCTGAAATCCGAGTTGACCTCTGGTAGCTTTACTGACAGGAATGCAATCAATAAATTTGAGTTATTTTTCTCTTCTCAAAATAGCTTTGACTTTTATAAAACTCAACCTTTTGCAATCTTAGTTTTCCCATTTATAAAATGCAGGTGATTGTGATCATGTCCAAATAAGAAAAAAGTGGAAAAAAAATCTCTCAGAAAACATAAAATCGGGTTAATATTTGTGAACTATACAATTTCTGTATGTCACTATACATTATTAAATGGTTAATTACATAAAATTATGAAATAATAAACTGTCCTGTTTTGTGTTGCCTTCTGACTTCCTGCTGATATATTTGAACTTTCTCAGATGTTTCTATTTGACTGAAGTTACAAAGCCTACAAATGTGAAGTTCAAACACTGTGGGCTATCTCTAAGAGAGGAAGCAACTTGAAGCTGGAGCTAATGTATATAGCTTTCTATGGGAATCAGAGAGCCATTACTCATCTTTGAAAATCAATTATCAAGTGTTGCCTCTTTCACAGGTCTGATTTTATCCCCTTTGTGTGGGCCTGAACAGTTGTACATGATTTCAATTCCTAGTATTTGTTCAATGCACTGAAGAGTTTATAGTATGTCCCTAGTTCTCTAATTTTCTCCTTTAATTGCCAGGAAGATTTTCATCATTATTAAGGTATGCGAGAAATAATATGTTTGAGAATACTTCAGTTCATTTTTCTTAGACAAAAAAGGTTTAGCTGTGCTACAGAGGTACAAACCTCAACAAAATACGCTACTAAGGGGCTGGGAAGGTGGCTCAGTGGTAGATCGCTTGCCTTAAATGCATGAGGCCCTGGCTTCGATTCCTCAGCACCACATAAGCAAAAAGTAAAAAAGCCGGAAGTGGCACTGTGGCTCAAGGGGCAGTGCTAGCCTTGAGCTGAAGAGCTGAGGGACAGTGCTCAGGCCCAGAATTCAGGCCCCACGACCGGACCCCCTATCCAAAAAAAAAAAAAAAAAAAAAATACACCATGAAATTTACAACTGGAAAAGTCGTAAGACCTTTTGTGAAATACAATAACATTTTCTTAATGAAGAGGAAACTGGATTATTTGGTTGCCAGGCTAGACTGCCATCTTCTTCCAAAGAACTCTGAGTATGTGTTTATCTTAATCTTCGTACAGAGAAACCCTTAAAACATGACTTCCAAGTTTCCTCTCAATCTTGTACTTAATATGATAACCTAAAAAGGTAGTAGAACATGAAATGAAAGGAAATAGGAGTGCAGAAGCTCTCCTGCTTCTTCAAGTCTAATGACTTTTTGTCTTCATTTTTGATAACTGGAGTCTGGTGAGTGGGAGAGGGAGGAGGAAATTGTAATTGACCTCACCTCCATGTGACCTGCTGTGCTTTCACCCCACACTGAGATCAACTATGATTGTGGGGATTTCCAAGTTCTGTGCCCAGCTGATATAAGACAAGGCACAGACTCAGAAGGAGAAAACCTATTGTACTAAGGAAAACCAAAGTGCAACTCTCTAAAGGGATGGCTTACAACCAGCTTCTGAATGAAACCAGCAGCCTTTTTTTTAATTAATTAAGAGCTACTAAATTATGCCAAGAAAAATTTCTGAGGTTTTCTATATGACATCTTTAAATGATTAATGTACAGGGTGTCTCACCATGAGCCATTTGAGCCATTAATGTCTCTCCATGAGCCATTATTCTTTGTTATATAAACATGTGATGGAAATGTGGTTTTTAGAAAGTCCTTGAGAAATTAAGGATGACCCACAACAGAAAACGCAATATACTGTAATGTTGTTACATCCTGTTCCTAGTGGCCTCATTATATACTTGATAATAGTTCTGCTTTGCAGGCAGGATTTTCACATGTTCCTCTCCCAATAAAACCCTTTCATCCATCCTATTCACCCCTTGCTATGATTCAAAGCCAGCATTTCACAAACCATGTTCCATAGTATGCTCTGCCAAAATAATGCTGATGTTAATACTAATACTAATAAATTCTCTATGCTTAGGCTATTCTTTATTGGTGATTCTTTATGCTTTGTCTGTTCTTTATGGAGATTCTTTATGCTTAGACTATTCCTTACTGGAAATACTTTATGCTCAGTCAATTTTTATAGGAGATTTATAATATACATTAACATATAGTATATTAAATGCTCTTAGATAAGAGAGTACTTTCTCTGTGAAAAGGCTTGATTTTAAAAAATTAAAAAAAACAAGAACTTCCAACTTATTTGACTACAACACTTTCCTTTCTTAATAACACTTATTCTCAACTCCTCAGAGTAACATTTATCCTAACAGCAGTTTGTCCTCTTACCATTTTTCCCTCTTTCTCCAACTAGGAAAATGAGAAACAAATAGGAATGATCACCAGGAAAAAAAAATATATGTATATTTGTGAGTGTGTGTGTGTGTGTGTGTGTTTGTGTAGCAAAGGGTAATTTCTTAAACCCTCAAATCATTACGACCTCTTTCTACCCAGCAGGGTGTCTTCACTATTTATAGAACCCTGAAGAATGATGAATCTGTCTACCAATAGAGCTTTTTTCTCTCTTCCAAAGACAGCTTGTTCATGAACCAAGAATGCTCTCCATTAAACCAGTGTAGAGAGAAGGAACACACTAGTATTCCCAGATGGCTTACCTTAGGGTAGGGATACTGCTTTGCTTTGGGATACAGTGTTCCAGTAAACCGAGGGATAACCATGGTAGGCACCAAGGAGTCATTTATCATCAGGAAGGCAAGCCTCTCTCCATCTGGTGACCACCAGTGGGCAATGTGAGAATGTAGAAGTTCCTCTAGAATAAACAAGTGTTATTTGAAACCAACTGTAGAGATGTGGGCTCAGTGACCCACAAACATCTGTCCTTGAAATCATCATTGCACATGCTTATTTTATCCATGGTGTGCTGCATTTTGTCCACTTCCCTGAGAACTCTCTATTTCTGAGTTACCTTTTCAATGTCTGGAAAAGTAGATATTAAAGAATAGGGTGAGGTGACAGATGCAGGATTTCATAGATTGTCAGCAATGTGGACAGAGAACATGAGAGTACCACTGGATTAAAATGAATTGGATCAGTGATTGAAGAAGGACGTGTGCAGGCAACCACTCATCCATACATGCTCAACATTAGTTTTTCATTCTCTCATCAAACAGGTTGAGGATCCCACTAATCCACTAAATAATCTTTAATTCTAAAGAAACAGAATAAAATAACTTCTTAGATAACTTTTATGTTGCCTTAATGTCCAATGTCCACTTTTCACTTTTCTATTACTCCTTTTGAGAATGAATGAATTATATTAAAAGGAAAACCCCTTTCATGCATTGATTTCCAGAAGGCAAGATCATTTTGGTGATTAGGCAGGAGATTAAAAGGAAGAGAGCCAAGACAGGTTGCTTTTCCTCTCAGCTTTATCCTACAATGTCACCTCAAGTTGGCTGTGAACTAGAAATTATGTCACTACTCTGTCAGTGAGCTTCCATCAAATGCCTCTTCTCTGTGTCTAGCAATGGCTCATCACTATGCCCAGAGTGGTGGTGATAGCTTGGCTGCAATTAGATTTAGTTAAAGCATTTTCTTCTTGGCTTCTCTAAACCTTTACTTTGTCAGTGCTCTCTTTGCAAATAAATACTCTTCAACTAATTTTGATGAACATGCCCACTCTTTTTGGCATTCCAGCAGTAGTTTCAGTAAACAGACACTTAAATAGAAGATTGTTCATTTAAAAATTTAATACCTGTGTGCATATGTAGAGTGCAATAATATTTTTGGGTCATCGATAATCCATAGTGAGAGAGAGAGAAAGAGAGAGAGTCATGAGTAATCAATCATCACTAGTGATGACAAAAAATGATGTGCAAGGAGAGGAGAAAGGTATTGGGAGAACAAGTATTTGTGACACTTCATTGCCACAACAGATACAGGTGACTGCAAAGATGATGAAAAATCGTTGATATGAACCTGGAGAAATTCTATAGGCAAGAAGAGAAATGGAAACAAATACCCTGAAAGTACACAGCAAACCAACAAAGGTCACTTTGGCACTGTTGGCAAAATCCTTCTCCTCTGTAATGTGGGAAAAGATAAAGTTCCAGAAGGCATAATGAATGTTGAAGCTTTGTAACACAAATAAGGGACTCATATTTATTTGTACTTTTAGGCAAAGGTAAAGATACTTGTGAGGAGGGATTGGGGCCTTTACCGAAAGGATAAAGAAATTAGGGAAAAGGAAAGCATAATAGAAATGCTTTCTGGATGGGTATCATAAATAACACATTTCCCATAGCTCAGTGCTGTTCTATGTGACATACTGTGAACCTCAAAATTCCTACACATCTCCTATTGAAAGAGCGAGCCACTGTGTTTAAGGGAAGTAGACTACCTTGGCATATAGATTGACAATTGAAGAGAAATTTCTGTGAAAGTTTTACAGCTTGCAATGCCCTGAAAGTTTGTAGTGACCTAGTAGTCTGGGATATATCGGGACATACTTTTCCAAACTGAGAGAAAAACTGTTGGGAGTGTACATGTGCAAAAACAAAAGAGGAATTGAATTCAGCCATTTGAAGAAAAACAGAATCACTTTTGCACAAGATTCTATTCTATTTCCCAGGTGGCCTGTAAAGCTGCCAGCTCTGCACCAAACCTGAAAAGAGAAGGCTCTTCAATGGAATTGCAGACTTCTCTCCTTCTGTACCCATGGCCACCAGAAGGAAAAACAATGTAAGCAACTATGAGAGACAGAGATGCTGCATGGAGCCTTTGGAATTCTTACTTGATAATCATAGGTCGGGCATTTTAAGCTTTACAGAAAGACCATTTGAACAGAAAATAATATATTATCTATTTCAAAATATGCTCTTTACTGGGCTCTGGTAGAAACAATTACATTGACAGTGAGTTACTAAGTGACTGTTCAGTCCAAACTCCCCATCTTGAACTAGTTATTATCTGATCCAGTGAACATATGCAACCAAGTTTCACTACGAAAAGATGCTACACTATAAGGGACTAAGCCCAAATGCACATCTGACTGCTTGTACTGTTGCAGTCTCTGCTCAACTCCTCAACCTATCTCACATTTGTAGGCTAAGGTATGCTTTTTAATACCGTAAATAAATCCAAGCTTGAATTGTGGGTAGGTCTCAATGATGTATGAGGCCAATTGGATAAGTTCCCTCCTTCAGTCTAATTCATGACTGGCATCAGAAGACAGTAATAAACACAAATATTCCAGGTTGGCAGGATTTTAAGTGAAATATTTAGCAGCTAATTTTTTGTTCAAAAATATTTGCCTCAAGGCCTGGATCCATCCTGACTCATGCACAGTAATCATCAGTCAGAGAGAACAAGAGTAAAACTAGAAAATCTGTGGTAGGGAGGTTTAGAAAATTCAAGTGGGCAGATTTGCCAAAAGAGACCAACACGTGAAAATGTGAAGATATTAGTGTGTCACTCAATGCTCACCAAATCACATCCATGGCAGAAGTGACTGTCAAGAATCAGATGAGCAAGATGATTGGTCATTAGACAGCAGTCATCTCCTGGCCCCGCCCCCTCAATGGTAATGAGCATCACCAAGGCATTGGCATAGCTCCATTTCTAGTAGACTAGCTGATGGCCTGGAGCAGATAGAATGCATGAGAACGTTCCTTTTAAGAAGGGAGAGAATTTGTGCCACTGAAAGAGAAACATATTCTGAGAGTGGATTTATACTTTCTGACTATAGTAATATGAGCACAGCTATACATGGACAAAAAAAAGCATGCTGTTTTCTGAACAGCCTACACTAAAACACCTTCAAATGATAATATTGTATTGCAAACAGGAGGCTATTTGCTCACATGGGAAGATTGAGTGGGTTCATGTTCACATTAGTTTTGCCTCTGCATGGATGAGAGACTTAAATAATTTTCTCTACATTACTTTGGGTGTATTTGTTTGGCAATAACAATGAAAATTGATGTCATTATATAGAAAGCAATGAACCCTTCCTGAATAGCCACAGGGAAAAAAAGATCTAGAAACTGAGGAATAAAAGTGAAGGTGTCCTGTCACTATCATGCCCATTGAACACATTTGCTTCCTGCCAACTAATAAAGAAGTGGGTGGGATACAACTTCCACTGCCTAACAGGAATGAGAACCTTTCTTCTGCCAAGGTCCATTTGGATATCTGTGACATGATTTGTAGGCCTACAAAATTATCAATACAGACAGGCACAGGCAGCTGGTTAGAAGCATCAGAGAAGCATATTTATGTGTCCTGTCATGCAGCACATGATTCCACAGTCCTTATACAGCCCTCCAATCAGACATTCCCACCCTGGCCCTAGAGGAATAATGGCTCCTATAGAAAGAGGCTCCTAATTTCATTCCCCTGAATTTGAAGCTGAAGTTTTCCTTCTAACTACTTTGAACTGAAACCACATAGAAACTGAAACACATTGCAACTGCAAAAAGAAAAAATAAAACAGAACAAAGTAAAATGACAAAATCAAACAGGAAAACAAATTATAATGCAGAAAAGATGGTCTCTATATTGGGCTTGATGAAAGATCTTATCTATAATCTATTCTTATTTATATTTGTATCTATATCTATGTATAGTATAACTATAAATGATGTCTCTACAGAGACAATGTGTCTGTACTGGGCAACTAAGATTGAGGAATATATTTGGAATGCAAGATATTTACAATTACTTCTTGCCAAAGTATACTGATTAATAAAACACAAAGAAATAAGATTTGGCAGGAATCATTTTGGTCTAAACTAGCTACTACTATTATGTCTACCTCATGTGATCACACAATTCAAAGGGGAAAGGATACATGATAAGTACATTTCTTCTTTTAATTTTTATATTTGATGGTCTGAGATTTTAAACTCAGGGCCTTTGCCCTTGCCAGGCAAATGCTCTTATCGCTTGAGACATACCCCTGGCTCCTTTTGCTGCAATTATGTTTCAGATAGGGTCTCATACTTTTGCTTTGGACCAAACTCAGAACATGATCCCTTGCCTCTCATGTAACTGGGATTACAGGTGTGTAACATCACACCTTTTCTATGAGATAGGGTCCCATTATCTTCTTTGACCAGTATGGCCTTGAGCTGTGATCCTTTTATTGAATCTTCTGAATTAGATCCTGTTATAGGAATGTGCCAATGCACTTGCTCTTAGTTTCTTTTCTTACTTGGATCAGTTTCTCTGCAAGCTTATATGAAAAACACAAGTGTGGTTGTGTTCATAACTTTCAGATGTATAAACAGACAGACAGCATCCTGCAATGATACAGTCACAAATGGAGCAAATGGTCAGCAGTCATAAGTGGGACATAAACTAATTTGAATAACAAGACTATTCTCTGGGTCTCAAATATTTCTGGGGTATGACCAATATAAAATGCATGTAAATCAAATGAAGGGAAGGGAGAAAGTGTTTGGGATTGATTTTCCTCTTCCCCACTCACTGAATCATGTGGTTCCTTATCCACTTGGTTTTGCTATGACTGATAGAATTTCCTTCTTCCAGTTTCTGGAAACCGCTGCCTCCTCTACTTTTCAGGTTCAATTATTTGCCTAAGATTGTCACATATTCCGTGTCCTTGATAAGAATCTTTTTTTGTAGTTTCAAACCTATGGCCTGGTCAGTGTCTTTCACCCACATGGAAGTGGTAGAAAATTTCTGAGTTCAGGTATAATAAGAAGTCTTCAGGTTATTGGTGGGGGGCCCTCCAAGAGAATTATGAGGACTTAGTATCAGTTTCTCTCTCTCTCTCTCTCTCTCTCTGGTTCTGGTTTGTGATATAAGCAGTTTGCTCTGCCTTGAGGTCTTGCTATGATTGAGAGAGTTCACATCAGGGGCTCAACATGATAGGGCGGCCTGACTTCAGCTTGGAATGTTCACAATCATGTGCTTAATAAACCTTTTCTCTTTACAAATCAATCACCAAAAGTTATTTGTCATAGTAACAGGAAGCTGAGTAACACAATTATCTTGAATTCTTCCCCTTTAAATGTTTTCATTATTCAGGTCATGATTTTGAGCCTGATTTAATCAAATAAGTTACAATACAGTTGAAGAGATATGAATTATATATATGTATATATATATATAATATATATAGCACATTGAGAAAAGATACATATGATAAGGGCCAATTAGATATGAATTCTAAGGCCTATAAGATCTGAAGATGCAAACAGATCTTATTGGATAAATTCAATGCTCTGAATTTCTAAGAAAATAGTCTTTTCACAAGTATTAAATATTTATGCCCAGTACTTCCTATCAGTAAGCATGGTCATATTTAAGGACCATGTCAAAAGCAATGTATATTAGAATTCTTTGTACTTAATATTATTCAGAAAATATTACAACACCAAAATAATAAAATGCAAATAATTATGCAACTTTCTCAAGCATAAGACTAAGTGAAATAACTAGGGGAATAACTAAAAGAATGTTTGCTAAGCATTTCCTTAACAGTCATCAAGCATCAGGCACACACTGGTTTAATTCCAACTAGTAGGAGAGTTTACTCAAGGATTGAAACTCCTAATGTTAATTACATTATAACATTGACAAACAATTTATTTTTACAAGTTGCATTCTGTTCCACTTTACTCTAGTTTGGACTCTTTGTCTCTTATTCTGATTTAGAAAATTTTACTACAGAGCAGATGGGGTTGTCAACATATGTGGTTTTATATCACAGACACTTATAAACACAACTTCAACATAAAGCATTTCCAGAAAACTAATATATAACCACTGAATCCAGATGAATGTGCTATTCTAGAAAGCAAGTTAATGGTATCCATATCCATTTTACAATCAATTTACACAGAATTCCTGAAGGCTGCTATTTGTATCCTTCTGGGTTCATGGTTGAGTTTCTGCTCTTCTGTCTGCATTGTGCTGTTAACTTCCTTACAAGAATTATGTGTGTTCACAATTCACCTCAGGAGACTTAGTCCTGTCCAGAATCTTGCCTTTCTCCAATTTCCTGTGTTGCATTTCCACATTATTTTTGTCTTATTTATTATAGCACAATTTTCATGGGAAGTAAGTCCAGTAAGTTCTTATTGAACCAACTAGGAATAAATGTAATTCATGTGTCCAGCAAAAGGCAACAAGCAAAACAAAAAGGTATCTTACATTATTGTGTTAAATGAAAAGGGTGTGATAATCAGTATTTGCAGTGTATCAATAAGGACATTATCAGTTCCTTATTCTTTTTGAACAATGTAAAGACTTTTACTCCATCACATTAGATTTAAAATTTATTTGTAATTTTAAAGTCTATATTGCACTGACTTGAGTTCTCTTCAGACTTCTATTTACTGAATTCTGAATGGTTCCTTAAATGTAGTGGTTTAGACTCCACTAAGGTGACCTTGTATTGCTCTCACATAATACCAAATTCACAAGCATGTGACATGATGTGTATTAGATTTCCAACAATAGTCTCTTAAAAATGTGAGACTCCAAATTTCACTTATAGTATAGTGAGAATTGTCATAAGTAGATAAACTGTATCATTTGGTATCTTTGCCTAAGGAAAAGATCAGTGAATTCTGTTACTTTAGGGGCCAAAATATGTATGCTGTGTCACAGAGATTTGTTACATGAGATAGCATGTTGAGTCACTCACTTCTGATGCAACACTGATTTTGTGGATACAACATACATATTCATTGTTATATCGGCTACTCACTTGGTATTTTCAGTTCATACTTTTATGAGACTAACAGGGCCAAGTATGGTAACTCTTGTCTGTAATTCAAGCTACTCAAGCAACTGACATCTAGAGGACTACAATTAGACACCAATCCAAAGAATTTCTCTAGACTCTGCCACCACAATACCAGCAAAAAGGAAGTCTGGAGGAATGTCTCAAGTGATAGAGCATCAACCTAACAAGCACAAAGTCCCACGTTCAAGTCACAGTACTGACAAACAACAACAATAACACATAGAATTTCTTTATATATCCAACAAGAGAGCCTCAAATACTAGGTTTAATTATATGGCCAAAATCTTAATTTCTCCTATCCTTATTAGAATCTGTCAGATCTGAAGTGTCAGGCTTTGCTTAATGTGTCCTGTTCATCCCTCAACCCTATTATACTCACTGTTCATTCTCAGCCCAAATAGAAAATTTCTTTATTTTAATAAGAGAATGACCTTTTTCATAGATAAGAGATTTCTAATTTTCCACCTTAAATTTTCCCATTAGAACAAAGGCCTAAGTCATCTTATCAAGGAGTCAGAAAAACAGGCAATGTCTACATTGGGTATATACCAGGTTGATTCACACTAAGAATCTTAAAGTGATGCCCATAGCACATCATGCCAGCATACTGACACATGCTACATTTGCACCAAGTCCTCTGTCTAACACCTATGTTGCTTGTTAGTGCTTGATCACTGTGTCTGACACCACTGTTACTAGTAATCCAAACCAGAAGCCATAGTGTGATTCTTGGCTCTTATGCACTCTATCTGCTCATCCACTAAAACCTATCTCTTTCACTGCCTCATCAATTTTAGAGCCATCTTTCAGTCTACTAACTGCTCTAACCCTTGCCCCACTGCTCATTATCTCTAGATAGAGCACAGAAAAAGCCTGATACTGCTCACTGGTCCTTCCTACTATAAGATCTCAGCTTCACATCATAACAGTACTGATATATAAAAGTAGAAGAACTAATCTTGTCACTCTTTACTTGTCTCAATTTACTAGTAGTAAGTGAAATAAAACCTCAGAAAAATCTCAGGTCATTGTTACAGGTCAGTATTCCTTGCTTCTTCCTGTCTTCCTGTCTCAAATCTTATACCTCATTTCTGTCAAGTAAATCTAACTACATAAGCTCTGCTATTTAACCCATCAGTTTTGCATTTATTTTCACATGTAAAAGTTCTTAATTTTCAGGCTCAATCAGATTGTTTCTCCTTTAGGAGAGTGCTCACAAATCCCAGACTGGCCTGTCTCACTCTTGTTCGTACGTTGGATCACTTGTTTACTGTGATTCAATTACTTAGCATATTCCTTGACATGTTTTTTTTTTTGGGGGGGGGTTGGTCATGGGGCTTGAACTCTGGGCCTGGGTGCTGTCCTTCAGCTCTTCAGCTCAAGTCTAGCCCTCTACCACTTGAGTCATAGCATCACTTCCGGTTTTCTGGTGGTTTATTGGAGATAAGAGTCTCAAGGACTTTCCTGCCTGGGCTGGCTTTGAACTGTGATCCTCAGATCTCAGCCTCCTGAGTAGTTAGGATTACAGGGTGAGCCACTGGGGCCCCACCTCTTAATTTTTAGATCCTCACACAGAACAAAAGAACATTTTGGAATTAAAGTGCTTAATCTCTCCAGTTCCCTCAGGTAAGAGCATCACTCAACATCTACTCTGTATAATCTCAGAATTAATCAAGTTTGTTCTTCACTCATTTCCTCCTTGAATCTGTGGCCATCCCAAGCTTCTTTAAGAACTTATTTGATTTTTGAAATAGAAAAGCCTGAGTCAGAATTTCCTGTGATCAACTCTCTTTTTTTAATGTGGGGTGCTTGCTAGGCTGGCAATCTACCACTTGAGCTTTTTCTGAATCACTGATTTTTACTGGTTAATTTGGAAATGGAATCTACCAAACACTTCAATCTGGGTTAGCTTTAAAATTGATCTCTCAGATCTCAGCCTCTTGACTAGTGATTATAACAGCTAGGAGCCAAGGGCCCTTGGCTGAAGCCATCTTATACTTGTATGCATTTTTATTTTAGTTTTTAATGCCTTTATAAAATTATTATTACTGATAATTATTACTGATATTCTATTTCCCAAGATAAAGTGTGGCCTCCAAAAAACTTTTATTATTTGATCTTATCATTCACACACATATGCATATATATGGAAAAATATCATAAATATATATAAATATGCCTACATACACATATAATATTAAAGGATCACAATTACATTTACATGTCTAGATGTAATTTCAAGGAATACAACTCATTAATAAAAGAATTCTGCCTGACAAAATCTGTGTAGTTAAATATAGGGTCCTTAAGGATTTTATTAAATATATGCTCTATTTTAGTGACTGGACTAATAATTGGAATCGAGTTTGCCATTACTAATGACTATTAAGTGAGTGCTTTGAAAGATTTGTTTTTATTAAAGAATTTAAAATATCAAATATCAGGAGAGAGACTGCTTTGAAAGTATTGCTTGAGAAATAAAAACAAATTATTAGATTCTGAACTTTAAAATTTATAATAAAATGTGATAACTTTACATCATATATATTTTGTCAAGATCAGTTGAAGAATCTAATCATTGATCATAAAACTCCAGCTTTGAGTATTCTTGAGGGAATTCCTACCTACCACTCAAATGATAGATAATAACTATACAATCAAAATAGGTATTTTGATCAGCCTTTTGATTTTTATGTTCTCAGATATTATTGAAACTTTAAGCAATATTTATTGAAAATAACTCTTCAGGTAGCATTATTTTTCTCCCTGTGCAATGGCTTTTAAAGGCTACAATATCCCTAAAGAGAAAAGTAAAACCAAATGGTTTTTGTGAGACTTTTGACACAAGAGTATCATTTCTAATTCCAGAGTGATATGACATTAATCCAGTCTGAACAATGTTTGTACACATATACACATACACATACAGACTTACCCACTCACTCATACATGTAATAAATGTCAATTAAGGTAGGTAGATATAAATCAAAACCAGTCAAAGTTTGAGCATATTCAATGAAAAGAAAGCATGAGACAATTTTAAAAGGAAATGAGCAGAAAAATACAACTTTAAGTATTACTATAGAATGCACATTTTTCTTGCATATTTTGTATGAAAATATGTGATATGCATTCTTTAGAAAGTAAAACTATTCAACTCACCTTCATATAACCAGTCAGCAATCCCATTAAAAATAACTCCTTCTTTCCCAGACGATGTAAGTCTTAATGAACTGCTTTTTATGTCAGGTTGATAGTAGATATTGTTTTCAAAAATATAAATCTGTGTCCGAAAACATATGAAACAGAACCAAACCCAAGATATTAGGGGCATTTAAATTTTTCATATAATAAAATGATACGAAGGATGCTACATGTTTCAAGCATTCTTTCAAGAACATTTATTTCATGCACATATTTACATTTTATTTATTTATTAATAGCTGTTTCTATCCCTATCCTACCAACATCAGATTGTCATTTAGAAATTTCATGGGACTTGGTATTGCTACTTTGAGATCCATACTTTCTGCATCAATATTAAATCTAATTAATATTGTTCCTCCTATGCCATAACATTAGTTTAGTTGCAGATACTATTTTGCATTCTTGAGAGACAGATAGCTAAAACTAGGTATCATTTTAGTAACTGTCAACTGGCCATTTGAAAAGTTTCAATTTGGGGTCTTTTCCTAAAATGCATTTGGTAGCCAAAATAATCCTTAGGAAGTCTACCTGTTTCTATCTGGTGCCATTAAAAGATTCACTAATAATATATGGCGATTAAAAAATTCCTCTGAACTGATATAATAAGCACATTCATGAAATGGCAGTGTTCCCAGACAACCTCTTCTTAAATTACAAACATCAATAATAGCCTTGGATCAGAAAGTTGAGAACTTTCAATTTGAAAATATCACATCTTCCAAAATAACAACAATGGTACAAACACAAGAACCACAATGCCTACACAATTATTCCTTTGCTATACAGCTTGGAAGACAAAACTATTCATTTTCTCAATATCTTTAATGACAAATGTTTGAAATGTTTTACATTTCAGTATTATACATATATCTATACATCTCTCTTTCTATCTATATACATATATAGTATTACCAACTTACATAAACCACATTTCTTCCAAATATTTGGGAAGTCAAATACAGCCAACCAAAAAGTTCCTTAGATCAAATGTTCTACTAAGGAGCTGAAAGATACCTCAGTATCCATGAGTTAAGCATGTGGCAGGATCAAAATAGGAGAGCAAATGTAGCAAATAGCAACATTCCCATAACTTGTCCAAATAATTTTGAGGTCCCAGACTTTTAAACACTGATGTGCAGTAACAGAATCAATTTTAATATCTGAAAATTTGCTTTATAATCTATTCTGAGGGATTTAGTGAAGGGTATAATCTCAGTAGATGCTACACACACACACACACACACACACACACACACACACACACACATACACACACACACACATTAAAGGTAGTGATGCTAATCTAAGGATAAGAACTTTGGGACTAAAAAAAGGAGAATACAGAAAGTCCTTGAAAGCATGGGCTTCAAAATAAGTTTACATTTAAAATCCTGCTTCCTTGGTAATACTCTTGACCCTCATAAATCTAAGGATTTTGTTTTGTGTTTTTTTTGCTTTTTAAACAGATATCACAAATGTGATATGCACAGGGGTTATAGTTCCATAAATCAGGTGTGATTGTGTTTTTTTCTAAATTTTTGAATATAAATTAGGAGTGAGACATATACATACCTGACTGATCCATTGTAAAGATAGAATATTACAGCTATAGGGAATATGGACCAACACCTGGATCTTACATAAAGCAAGGCTGACTTTACAATAACATGATTCAAATTCTTAAGCGTTTTGTAGCCTACAATTCAAAAGAAATAAAATCCTTGTGACTTCAATCCATCTATAAATTATCCCATACTGCCAGCCAGCCTTTTATAATTAAGTTAAATATGCTTCAGGAGTAACAGTAGATCAGATAGCAGTGGTGATAGTAGAAGGAAGAGGAATGAAGATGTAGAGTGGAAGGAGAATACATTAGCAAATGGTATCCACTGCTTTCACTGCCATTTGAAAGTTCTCAGATGGACTAGGAAATACCAAATAACATTCTTACCCAAAGCATGAAGATCATCACATCTAGGCAAAAACTTCAGTATTCTCTCTAGTGTAATAATACTGCATGACATTGAATTTAATAACTTCACCTTCCCTGATAAGAAAAATATTACCCATATTTTAGCCATCTAAAACTTAAGCTTTAGATCTTTCGCTTGTCACACAGATGCACAAAGCTGTTCTTTGAGAGAAAAAAAAAAATCCCTTGGTTATAGCTGAACTTTTTATATAGGGCTCCTGGCTGGGACTATTCACATCTATTCTTGAGCTGTGGTTGGGACTGTGTGTCTTCATCGGAAGTAGCTCTCAGCTATCCAAATGGAAAATAACTCTGAGTCATATTAATTAATAAAGCCTCCAAAATTTCAACAGATGTGTAAATTATCCAGGGCTATTGACCAGTAATTACATTTATATTTGAAGAACAGCTTGGATGATGTTCACAACCCATATGAAACTGGCATCTGCTCCCGTGTTGAAAAAAACAAAACAAAAACAAATGGAAACAGAATGTTAATGCCACTCCATTGAAGGCCACAGTAGTAAATACCCACAAGTTCATTTTGCCAGTAACAAAGAAAGAAGTGGGGGGAAGAAAAAAGAAGTGTCTGCCTCTTCATAAAACATATGCTTAAGCTGGGCCTTGGTGACTCATTCCTATAATTCTGTCTATTCATGAGGCTGAGATCTGAAGATCATGGTTCAAAGCCAGTCTGGGCAGGAAAGTTCATGAGACTCTTATCTCCAATTAATCACAGAAAAACCCAGAAGTGGTGCTGTGGCTCAAAGTGGTAGGGTGCTAGCCTTGAGAGAAATAGAGCTAAGGGACACTGCCCACGCCTCTATCTGTCTGTCTGTCTGTCTGTCTGTCTGTCTATAGTGTTTCATGCCTACAATTGCAACTATGGGTGTCATAGATCAGAGTATTATGTTCCAATGCTGAGCAAAATCTTGATATTCTATTCTAAAAATGACAAAAGTTTAGAGAGGCTAAAAGTGTGGGTCAAGAGGTCTAGTAAGCAGGAGGCTCTTTGTTCATAACAATAGCTTGAAAAGAAAAATTATAACTTCTAGCTACTTATCCAATTATCAAGGTTATTTGCTGAATTTTATTCTTCTTAACTAACTTGACTGCAAACTAACCACTATGTTGACAAGAGCTTGGAATGTTCTGTATTATTTGGGGAATTTGATGAAATTCAAATTGATCCAAATAATAGCTTCAAGGATTTCAATAAGCTATAAATCATATTGAATATATGACAAAGTCTACTACCATTTATCCTCATGTTACTGATTAAACTGTCACACTATTTTGATGCCATTAATCAATTCTTTCAGTGAGCCACCTATCATCATAATAAATAGAAATGGATAGCTTGATGATCAATTAACTCATATTTATAGAGCATGACAACTATCCAGTTTTTCAGAATGAGTGTTCTTAATTTAGCCATGAAACACTTAAAATTGGAGAAATCACCAAAGAGCAAAAGAACAGTTGGAAAAAAAATGTATTGAATTGGCTTCTGTGAATATTGTAATATAAATTTTAATAAATTTTCTATTGAATGTGCTAGCCAATACTATTCATCACCAAATGACTGGACAGAAGAATGTTATTGACAGGCAAGGGTCTTTAACAGTCAATTTTAATCTGCCTTCTTTTCCTCCTTCCACAACAACAATCATGTCTTGTATGCCACAAGTCCACATGCAGGACAAAGTCATCTATTTCTCATCTAGCAATTCTGCGTGTTGCAGATTTGGCAAACCCAGTACTCAGAATTGTTCCTGGAAGAGACAGTGAGCAAACGTCATTTTTACTCAGAACCAACAAACTACAGACATATAATAGAAATAAATCAGTTTGTTTGTGATAGGTTGTAACTATGTAGATCGGGCTGCACTCAGACTTCTGAAACTCTCTTGCCACAGCCTACTGAGTGATGGGATTGCAGGAATGGGGTACCACAACTGGAGTTGACATTAGGAGTCATTAAACTTCGGGGTTGAGAGTAATGAAATCATAAGTGACTTACTATGACTGATACAGTGATAATGGTTTGTAATAACAATACTCTCACACACTTTTAGCCAACTTAAATGAAAAAAATATAATTTAGCATTAGAGCTATGTAGCCTAAAATATTTTTCAGAATCAATTACACAGTTACTAATTTGAATGATTTTCATGATCATCTCAAATAAAAACCTTAACAATTAAAAATAATCTCTCCTGTGCCTTGTAAGGTTGTTAGGATGTACAAATGTACAGTGGAATTAGTCTGTGTTGGGGTTGGCTTTCATAGTAGTTTGCATTAAAAAAAAAGTAATTCCAAACCAGCTCTGGATTACAGGAATACAAACTCCTGCTCAAAAGGCTAATATCCAGGGGATTGCCGTTCAAAGTCAGCCTGGGAGAAAAGCCTAAGGGGTTCTATCTCCAATTAACCTGCAAAAGGCCAATTGGAAGCTTAGCTCAAAAGGTCAAACACCAGCTGTGATCAAGAGGAACTGAGTTCAAGCCTGGGGAAAACTATACCAAAAACATGAATACAATGAAAGCTCAACAGGATTCCATTACATGTAGAAAGACTATTTATCCATTCATCTATTGATTGATGCCATTTTATATCCTCGTTATTATAAATAGTGAAGTATAAACACAGGGGTGTAGTATTCTCATATACTTTCATTTTAGAATACTTGTATTTTAAAAATAATGAATATAGAATTACTATATAACAAAATAGCTTCATTTTGTTTTATTTTTAATAGTTTTTGAGAAATTCACATATATTACTTATAGTACTGAATTGGATTCATTCCTACAAAGTATAAGTGAGTGTAGAGGTGGCCATCCTAGCCAACACTTGGTTTCTTGAATGCTTGATTGCTTGCCAATAGCTATCCTAACAAATGAAAGCAGATATTTCATGTATATATATATATATATATACATACATATACATTTTATTGTAAAATAATGTACAGAGGGATTACAGTTACATGAGCAAGGTAATGAGTGTATTTCCTACTTATCATTTTTTACTAGTATATATTAAGCTGTGTCATCATGATATTTCCACATATGATTAGACAATGTTTGATTATATCTCTTCCCCTTTATCACTCTCTCTTATTTCTTCCCCTTTCCTCTGTTCTCATTTTCCTGGTCTTGGTTTTATGCTTGGATATTTTCCCCCCTAGCTTCCACAAATGAAAGAAAATATTGTCCCAGTCATTTGGTTGTACTTTTCCCCAGTGGCAAGGGGTTTGATTTATATGTGGTTGTAAACTAGGAGAGTCCATGTACCATGAATAAATTGCCAACATTAAGTTTAGTGCTAATAAAAATGACAAGGGAAATATAGAAATTAACCTGTAACATGAGCTACCACAATTAAATGTCTTTTGAACTGATGGTAAGAAGAGTGTTTCCCACACCTACAACAGAGGTATATTTAAATCTAGCTATATCTATCTATCTATCTATCTATCTATCTATCTATCTATCTATCTATCTATCTATCTTGTCATTGAATACTAGAGTACTAGGGAATTCTTGGTTGTAGAGGCTTTCATTGTGCATCCCTGGTGGACATCAATGATACCAGAGCAATCTTTCCACTTGGTTATTACTGAAACTGTTTCCAGATAACATTTCTGTCCCCTGACAGAGAAGGAGACTAAGGCTGGGGGCACAGAATGAGCTAAAGCCAAACTGACAGCTTCAGAAATATGTGGAGAAAAGTTGTATAGACTGTCTATGTATGGTTCCTCTAAAATTTAATTTCACCCCAAACCATAGAGAAGCTTGAAAACGGGACCAAATATTTCTTCAGTAATTGTTTCCATATAGTTGTTGATGAGTAGGTATATTATTTGGGAAATACTTAAGGATGTAATGATTGGTAATAAAAAAAATAGATGAAAGAAAAGGGAGAATTCTAGGAGAAGTATAATTCAAATATTCTGTTTAACTAGGAATGATAATTGTCAAAATGGAACATTATCTAGAATGTATTTCTGAAATATTTCTGCATTAAGTGTTAAGTTCTGAAGCCAATGTTTTTGTGCTTTTCACTCAGATCCTCTTAAGCTTCCTTTTTTGGATCAATCATTGTGACATTTCTAGCATGGATGTAGTCTCTTCAAATCAGATTCAGTTCTTATCTACCACCCTGAACTATTTTAACCTGTAACTTTCAGACAACTTTTCTCTCAGCCTATCAACATGTTTCAGCCTCATTCTACTATAAAGCCATAGTAATCAAAACAGCTTGGTACTGGCACAAGAACAGACCTCAGGACCAATGGAATAGAATTGAAAACCCAGAAATGAA
>NW_012267268.1:1531668-1544030 GCF_000151885.1 Dipodomys ordii | reverse complement strand
CAATGCTCGATAAGAAATGTACTCACTCTCTTGCCCATGTAATTGTAACCCCTCTGTACAGTATGTTCACAATAAAAAATTAAAAAAAAATGTTTCAGCCTCATTGTACTTTTTTGGCCCTACTCTGGTTCCAAAAATGTGTGTTGAACCTTTTCCCTTTGTTTCTAAAGGAACATATTTTGAATTTGCAATCATAATCAGCTCATCATTTTTAAGATTGTATATTTCCATACACTAAACATTTCTTAAACTTAATTCAATGTGTTACAAAGATTTTCTGGCAATTAGGAACAGATTCTACCAGCATTTGGATGACTGTTCATATATATATATATATATATATATATATATATAAATACTTTTATATTATATTCTTACATAAACATGAATGCTTTTGATATCAGAGGAAAATAATGGAAAAATAAGTCACTTTAAGTTCCATCACATACATAAAATATTGCAAGACATTTGCTTTTTCATTTCTTTTTTGTGCCAGTACTGGGGCTTCAATTCAAGTCCTGGGCACTGACACTAAGCTTTATTTTTCCAAAGGTGGTGCTCTACTACTTGGTCCACAGGTCCACTTCTAGACTTTTTTTTTTTATAATAAAGGGTATGTAAAGAGGGTCTATGGTTACATACACCATGTAAAGAGTGCACTTCTTTTTGGGGCATTGTTACCCCCTTTCCTCTCTGTTTCCCCCTTTCCTTTGTCCCTCCATTTCTATGTCCCAAAGAGAGATAAAAGAAAAACGATGAACAACAACAATAACCAAAAGAACCCATTTCCATTGCTACTTCTAGCTTTTTTTTAACTGTATTTTTTTTGTCTTTTCTTTTTTGGTACTGGGGATCGAACCCAGGATGTTGTGCTTGCTAGGCAAGCGCTTTGCCACTGAGCTACATCCCAGCCCTACTTCTAGCTTTTTAATGGTTAATTTGAGCTAACAGTTTCACAGACTTTCTTGCCTCAGGCTGTCATTGGATCAACCTCCTCACATCTCAGATTCCTGAGTAGCTAGGGTTTTAGGTATGATCCACTAGTGGCCAACCCAGCAACATTTACATTTTTG
Source organism: Dipodomys ordii (assembly GCF_000151885.1). Lineage (NCBI taxonomy): Eukaryota > Metazoa > Chordata > Mammalia > Rodentia > Heteromyidae > Dipodomys > Dipodomys ordii. Next base: position 1,542,957 of record NW_012267268.1, on the reverse strand, counting down.
AATAAATAAAACTGTTGGGATTAATTTTGGCACAGCCTCCCTAATGCATTTGAGTCTCTTAAGCAGTGAAAACCATGTTTTTCTCTAAGTAACATGTGTCATTTTATTCTGGGGAACATTTGGGGAGATTATTTTATCAAGTCTTGAAGTAAAAACTTTTAGTAACATAAAAAAGGAAAATAATGACCAAAGTAGTTTGGACTTATTATTGGCTTAATTTTTTTTAAAGCCAGTAGTAAGTGTTGCCAATGATGTGAAGCAACCCAAACTCTCATGTACTACTAGAGAGAGGGGGAGCTGGTACAAGCATTGTTTAAATCTCAGTAATAGTTTTAACCAGTGAAGAACATCTGTGTATCTAAATTATTCAGCCACTCAACTCGTCTTTTATAGACAGCTAATAGAAATAGATGTGGATGGATAAAAGCTAGCTAGTCTCTGTGTGTGCATTTGTATAGCAGATACACAAATGTTCATAGCAGTACTACTTTTAAGAGCCAATAATGCTTTTTTTTCCATTCGGTGTCATGATTAATTTTGGAGTGAAGTAGTGACTCGTAGAAGACAGAATGGAGAATTTTAGTGTGCAAGCAATGCCCTGTTTCTACTCTGCCATAATGCAGAAGTGAGTTTCACAACGATCAGCAATGTATTCTTTGCAGCATACTTGCTAAAATGGAACTAAAGCAAAGCAAAATGTATTTTGTGTAATTTATATTGATACTTACAACCCATCTAAAATATTGCCAAAAAGATTTTTATCAATATTTCACTGAAAGCCACAGTGTCACATTCAACTTTACAAAATTATTTCCATACATTGTCAATATATGTTGAATAATTTGTGTCCATGTACTTAGTGCAGGGTAAAACTATGAGAGAAAGTTAAATAGTTTGATTACCTATGACATTTTAGCCTTAAATAAATCTCTCTGTTGGTTATGAAGTACTGCTTCATTTTGCATCTCAGGGAGATAGGACAACCTATTGCAATCATTCATGTCACCTGTGCGTCAGGAGCTGACATTCTAGAAATAGGGGAACTCTCATCCTTTGACATTTGCAATTATTCATATCAGAAAGCCCTTTCAAAGTTTTTAATTCTGAAAACCTTTACAGAATATTATGCATTTTCCAAAAGTGACATGTGTGCATTTGTCTTAAATTCATACCTATGAATTTTAGACACTTCCCATGTCCAATTCCTTTGCATTCATCAATGCTTTTGTCAAAGGCAAATGAATACTATATAAAAGTATGAAAATACCACCTCCAATCTTTGAATAACAGACTGTCTCTGGGCTGTATCAGTCCATAAACTCATTTAGCCTAAGAGAAGACCATGGGATGAATCACTCATTTTGATAATTATAGATAAATAAATAGAAACCCATGTAAAATATCTAGTTATCAATGTTATTGCTATTTTAAAAATAGCTATGATACTTAGTGATATATTAGGACCTAGGAATGGTATTTTCTAGTCCTTCATTTTCTATATTCTTCTCCCTCTCCCTGTTCTTCTTCTCCCTCTTCTCCTCTCTCCTCTTTCCTCTCTCTCTCTCTCTCTCTCCTCTCTCACTCTGTCTCTCACTTTCTCTGTATATATCCAGCATCTAGTAAACACTAGTCAATATGCTAACCTTTGAGGATACAGAGACAAAAATATAATGGCTTATGGTTTACATTAACTTTCTGATATAAGCACATACAGATTAATACACATACAGCAAAATAAGACATTAATTTAGGGGGAAATATTTCTACCTAATATAAGTGATAGAGAAAGCAAAATGGAAAATAAAAATGAAACAAAAGCAAGATGTTAAGTATTGAAAAAAATTTAAAAATAAAGAAAAGAGATGTGAGCTACTCAATGACAACTTTGTTATCTGAAAAATAACTTTATTGTTCTATGGAAAATGAGATTTCACTTTATTATTATATTTGTGTATTTATCATTAATTTATTTCCAGTGCTGGAGGTAAACCATACAACCTACTACAGATCTACGAGGAAAGCTCTCTATTAGGGCTCATTTCCCCACTCCCAATGAGATGTCTCCTACAGAGACCCAGCATACACTCCTGATATTGTCAATTAATCATCCCAATATTGGAGAATGTCATCACTTCAGCTCTCTGTCCTCCACTTTCCTATCTTGTAGAGGGAGTGATGTTAACATTTTCCATAGATCTATAGGTTTAAAAACAATGAATATCATGCTGTGAACCAGAGGCTCAGGCCTATAATCCTAGATATGCAGAAGGCTGAGATCTGAGGATCGAAATTTTAAGTCAATCAGAGCACGAAAGTGTAAGCCACTTTCATCTTCAGTTAACCATCCAGGAGCCCAAGAGCTGTGGTTCAAGTAGAAAAGCATTAACCTTGAGCAAAAAAGCTCAGGTTCGGAGCCAGGTCCTGAATTCAAGCCCAAGGTCCTATACCAAAAATATATTAGTCATTGGACCTGTACACGTTTCATTTTTAAATTATTGTAGTTATCAGTAAGTAGGCAAAAATAGAAAATAAAAATCCTGAAGTAATTAAACATGTTATATAGTTATGCTGAAAGGAATTCTTAAGTATTTGCAGACAATAAGTGAAAAACCATAGCCCTGTTTCTCTAGAATAAACACTAATTGTTAATCTTTTATTTGGAGTTCTCTTCCAGCTGGAGTGCTTGTGCATTATCACAGTGTAAGTGGTTAGCAGAGTATGGATAGCAAGCCCAGTTCATAAAGACAAAAAGATAAATCATGGGTAACTTGAGCTGCCTCCTTGTCTGGGTCTGAGGGAATGAACTTGAAGTTCAGCAACTATTCTCAACCTAACCAGCAGACCTTCCATGCTCCAGAAAGGGGGGACAAGAATGGTCATGGCTAAACTGCCATTTAAAAAATTCTGACAGATTTTTGCCACAATAACTTCATGAAAATTTCCTGAACATATTTGTAAATTCAAAATATTATCCCTTCCTGTTTCCTGCCCATTTTGTAGTCCTAGAATTCCGTGCTTCTCATTGGTTCTGAAAGCTTACCTTTGTGTGTGTGTGTGTGTGTGTGAGAGAGAGAGAGAGAGAGAGAGAGAGAATTAATTTTCTATTGAAATGAGCATGAACCCATTTTTGTTGCTTACTCCCAGAATCTTAAATTAGCATGTGGCATGCAACCATTTAACCTTTACAATTTCATGGGTAAGAAAGTTATCTTTCTTTAATTTGGGAGTGAGTTGAATTAACCCCTTTCTTCCCATGTAGATATGCTGGCTCTCATCCATCCAAAAGAAGTAGCAAAATGTATGCTGCTATGCACTCCAGCTTCCAAGGTTAAAATAATTTGTTTTTACGTTTGTGTTGTAACACTTTTTATTTCAAATGGGGACTTCAAAAGCCTTAAAGAGTTTCCATGAAGGAGGGTCGAGAGACTGGAAGAAATTCTCCTGTGCTTATCAGTGGGTTTGTGCCTACTGCTTTCCAGTTTATGGGCATACTGATAAGAAAACAAATTGAAAAATGCAGAAGGTGGAACCAGGCTTGGCTATCTCCCAGGGACATTTTCCCTACAGCTCTACACTTTATTCTACTTCATGAAATTTCAAGGCATCCTCTGCTACAAATGAAGAAATATAGGTTTTTAATTTTTTATTGCAAATCAAAAACATCAAAACATTTTTACTATGTCCTTCAAAATAGTAGAAATTAGTAAAATAGACATGGAAAACTGGACTTGGTAATTAAATTCTGATGTCCAGAATTAAATTATATGTTCTGATTAATCTTTTTTATTAACATATTTATTGGAAACAATGATAAACTGAGGATAAATCATTTACATTTAAATATAATTTCAGATTCAGAATAAAAGTAGTGATATTATTTCATTTTTTCCTACCCTATAATACTCTTTAGATTAGACTACCCATTGTGCTTCTTGGATATAACTATATACTACATGTGATATATATGTGTATAAATTTCTATACATATACACATATCCATATATATATCTATATATATATATGCAAAAGAAAAGAATGTACTCTGAAAGCCCTGGGGAAATGAGAGCATATAAGAAGGTATATAAAATAGTAATTTCTGGTTCTCAGTAATATCTGTTGGTAGTCAGTAATAAGATTTTCACTTTTGTCTCACCTTTTAGTTTTCATTGATGTCTATCAAGTTAACAATTCAGAATCTCTTTTTTTTCATTCCTTGCACTCTGCCTTTTCCAATTACAAAAATTACTAGTGCATTACTCCTCATCATATAAATATAAAGACCAAAGTCTTTAGGCTTGAATTCTTAGCAGAGAACTTTCATATTTTAATCCACTCTAAGTAATCATCTGCCTTTGTAAATGTCACCCAATTGTCATTGCAAATTATGGTTTAAAGTTTGCATGCATTTAATTTATTTGCATTTTCCTTGGGTATGGCATTGGCCAGAAAACCACTATCGTATAGACTTCCTGGAAAAATCAGAATTTTGTCAATTGCTAATGCTTAGTGACATAGCAAATTTTATATTGTTTAAGGAATATGTAAATATATGTTTACTACTTTGGGGGAAAACATATTCTAAATTTCCAATGAATAAACTTTAAAAATGGATGAAAGTGGGGGAGGGCTAAACATGGAAATATGGTGATTACAAGGTTTCCTTATATGTTTGTAACTGTAATGTCATTTTAACATGACCTCTGCATGAAAGGAAACAGAAACTATCTCAGAGGCACTGTGGCTGAAGAACTCACATTTCAAACTAAAAAGATGAGGAGTTTAAAATTTTACAGGCAATATAACCTTTCTATAATCTAGTGAGTCATAAAGTATTACTGAAAACTTAGGTAAGCAGCTGAAGTAGAATGTGTTTAGGATCTTGCCAAAACTAAACAAAGATGAGTTAAACAAACTTAACAGACCCATATTAAGCATCAAAATAAAAACAACAATAAGAGACCTCCCACCCAAGAAAAGGTCAGGACCAGATGGATTTACAACTGAATTCTACAAGGCCTTCAAAGCAGAACTCACACTAACATTCCCCCAACTCTTCAATGAAATTGAAAGTGAAAGTTCACTACCAAACTCCTTCTATGAAGCCTCATAACCCTCATCCCAAAATAGGCAGAGACTCATCAAAGAAAGAAAACTATAGACACATTTCTTTGATGAACATCAATGCAAAACTTCTCAACAAAATTTTGGCCAATCTTTCTGATGGAGGCATAGAATTCCATTGTGTATATATACCACATTTTCTTGATCCATTCATCTACTGAAGGGCATCTGGATTGGTTCCATATCTTAGCTATGGTAAATAATGCTGCAATAAACATAGTTGTGCTGGTAGCTTTAGTTCTTGTTTGTGATCATTTGGGTATCAGAAAGAATTACATTGCCCCATGTGTTAGGAAATGGAACGACTTGGAAAAAATTATATTAAGTGAAGTAAGCCAGGCCCAAAGAAACATAGGTCCATGGTTTCCCTTATTTGCAATAACTAGTATATGTCTAAGACAAGCAGAAATGGTCAGACAAGTTGATGTTAGGTGAAATGAACCCCAAGATAAGGACTCTAATGATTTTTCCTTTCTTGTTATTGTTTCTAACATATTTATAAGATGATTTCTTTGTTGTCCTTCTCCCATGGTATAACCCCTGCTTTCACTGTATTTGATGTTGGTATAATTTGTGGAGGAGAAGGGAAAAAACAAATTGTTTAAATAGGGATACACGTGGACCCATCGCAACAACGAGATGTACAAGTCATTATGTCAAAAAAAAAAAACAACTTTAAAACTTTGGTGGTAACTGGGGAGAAACAGGAAGGCAAGGATGACAAGGGGAAACAAAGGAGGAGGCAACAATGCTGGATAAAAAATGCACTCATTACCTTTCTCATGTAACCCCTCTGTATGGTATTTTCACAATTAAAAAATAATAAAATAATATAATAATAAAATAATATAATAATAAATAATAAAAAATTGGCCAATCTACTTCAACAACTCATCAAAAAATTCATACAGTATGATTAAACAGTATTCATTTCAAGGATGCAAATCTGATTCAATATACACAAATCAATATAATTCATTACATGAACAAGAACGGGGATAGGAACTAGATGATTATCTCAATAGGTGCAGAAAAAGCATTTGACAAGATCCAACACCACTTTATGATGAAAGCTCTGGAAAAAACTAGGAATCCGTGGAACATTCCTCAATATAATAAAGGCTGTGTATGACAAACCTACAGCCAGCACTATAGTTAATGGCAAAAAGCTAAAGCCATTTCATCGAAATTCAGGAACAAGACAGGATGTCCACTATCAACACTTCTCTTCAATTTAGTATTCGAGTGCCTAGTAAGAGCAATAAGACAAAATACACTCTTCCTGTAAGCAGCCAGAGGTGACCTGTGAAAATGGTTCGCTACATTCTAGACCCAGAAAGCCCCAAAAATCATGCAAGTCAAGAGATTACAATCTTTGTGTTTCTAAGAACACTAGAGAAACAGCCCACACCATCAAGGGTATGCATATCCAAAAAGCGACCAAGTATCTGAAAGATGTCACGTTAAAGAAGCAATGTGTGCCATTCCAGCGTTACAATGGTGGAGTTGGCAGGTGTGCCCAGGCCTAACAGCGGGGCTGGACACAGGGTTGGTGACCCAAAAAGAGTGCTGAATTTCTGCTGCACATGCTTAAGAATTCAGAGAGTAATGCAGAACTGAAGGGTTTAGATGCAGACTCCCTGGTCATTGAACACATCCAGGTGAATAAAGCACCTAAGATGCGTTGCCGACCTTACAGAGCCCATGGTAGCATTAACTCATACATGAGCTCCCCTGCCATATTGAGACGATCCTTACTGAGAAGGAGAAAATTGTTCCTAAACCAGAGGAAGAGGTTGCACAGAAGAAAAAGGTATCCCAGAAGAAGTTGAAGAAACAAAAACTTATGGCACGGGAATAAATTTAGCATAAAATAAACGCAAATAAATCAATGTTGGTTTTCGTTATTAAAAAAAAATAAGACAAGATACAAACAAAAAAGGGATCCAAATAGGGAAAGATGAAATAAAAACAACCCTGTTTGCATATGACATGATCTTGTATTTAAAGAACCCCATGGACTCCACTCCCAAGTTATCCAAGCTTATTCGAAACTTTGGCAACTTAGCAATATAAAAAAATTAAACCTCAAAAATCAGTGGCTTTCCTGTATGCCAATAATGAGAAGAGTGCAGCTGAAATTAGGAAAGCAACTCCTTTTGTAATAGTCCCACAAAAAAATAAAATACCTAGGAGTTAACTTACCTAAAGAAATGAAGGACCTCTATGATGTAAACTTTAAAATGATACCTACCAATATCCCAACCTTATTCTTCAAGGAAATAGAAGACGCAATTAAAAATTCATTTGGACCATAAAAAGACCCAGAATAGCACAAAACAATCCTTAGCAGAAAGAACAGTTGTGGAAGAATATCAATACCAAACTTCAAACTCTACTACAAAGCCATAGTAACCAAAGCAGCTTGGTACTGGCACAAAACAGACATGAGGACCAATGGAATAGGACTAAAGATCCAGAAATGGACCCACAGATCTATAGCCACATAATCTTTTATAAGGGAGCTAAAATAGAATGGAAGAAAGACAGCCTCTCCAGTAAGTGGTGCTAGAAAAATTGGTTAAACCCCTGTAAAAAACTAAAGTTAGACCCCATATATCACCCTGCACCAGAATCAACTCCAAATAGATCAAAGACCTCAAAATGAAAGCAGACACTCTGAAAACATTACAGGAAAGAATAAGAGGAAGTTCAGGGCTCCTTGGCACAGGCCAAAATTGTTTAAAATAAAGACCCAGCAACACAACAAATCAAAGAAAGGTTGGACAAATGGGATTGAATGAAACTGCAGAGCTTCTGCATGGTAAAGGACATAGCAAGCAAGATCAATATGTAATAGTGTTTATCTTATTTTCTCAGTTGGCTTTGTGCCATATAACAGAATGTCCATCTTATTGGTCACTCTCCTCACACAAACTGTATCAAGACAATCTCTTAGGCCACTCTTTCCAGCTTGTATCGGTCTTCCTAAGATTGTGTGTGTGTATGTGTGTGTGTATACTATTAACAGTTGATCTGACAGACACCCCTATCCTTCCTAGTAAAATGTATAAACATCCTTGCACTTTTCCATCTTCACCTAATCTACCTTTTCACTATGGCTTTAACATTAGCACTCAGTCCACAACCAACTTCACACATGCCATTTTCCCCTCTATTTTCCATAACTGGAGCTTGGCTCACCTTGGAGGCCAGCGGTTCCCAGCAGTCCCCTGTAGGGAACACTATTTAACATCTCATACCCCAAGGTGGTTTTTGCTCCCTGCTGTTTCCTTATAACCTTTCCAGTGCATTACAAAATTCCTGCTTTCATAAGCTTCTGTAACTGGGCCTTTTCACTATAGGGGAGTGATCTTCTAAATCACTAGGTCAAAGCAGCAGGGTTTCTGGACCATGAGGTATGGTGAAATCTTTTTTCTGTAGTTTTGAAGTTGCCCAAGCTAAGAATGTTTCATTAGGCCAGTATTTGAACAAATCTCTGAGGTTCTCAATCTAAGAATGACTTATCAGACCAATATTTGCAAACAATTTGATGACATGGAACAATTACAAGTTTAATAAAAATCATTTTTCCCATTTGTAAACTTGTTATTAAAACTTGTTAAAGTGCTGTATTTAATTACTTTTTTATTTGAATTACATCAATATATTTTTGTGATCACCTGCTTTTGGTCTTGATATATAGGCATTGCATAAAATCAATGATTTTTTTCATCCTACAAAGCCAAAAATAATTGCTATTTAGTCCTGTAATTTTTTTATATTGTACCTCTTTGGTAGTGTACAATATGTAGAAATGATTTCAGCCGGTTTTGTTGTTCTATATTCATACACGTATCTAAAAATTGGTTTTTTTTTTCGGTCGGTCGTGGGGCTTGAAATCTGGGCCTGGGTGCTGTCCCTCAGTTCTTCAGCTCAAGGCCAGTGCTTTAACACTTGAGCTACAGTGCCACTCCTATCTAAAAATTCTGTAACCACATCCACCCCTTCAATTACTTTGTATCCTCTTTCCTCCCAGTAATCCACATTCTTGCAAATAAGACCTGTTTTACATTCCTGCCATTAGTTCCTTTGTTTGACTTTTTTTTTTTTGGCTCATGTTTATTGTTCAAAGGAGTTTCCTGTGGTATTCTACCCATGCATCACTTACTTAAATCTTATTAAAACTTTCAGTTACTCTCACCCTTACTTGCCCCTAAACGTCAAGTTCTTAGAGAGTTATGGCATCTTGCTACACAGATGGAATGTTTTTCAATATTGTTCATCTTCTAATTTCTTTTTAATTTTTATATATTTTATTGTAAAGATACTGTATAGAAGGGTTACAGTTACGTGAGTAAGGTAATTGGTCCATTTCCTATGGAGCATTGTTACCCCTTCTTTTATTTTTCCCCTACCATCCCTTCCCTCCCCACCTCCTGAATCTTCCCCTTCCACCCACCAAGTTATAAAGTTCATTTTCAACATAGTGTATCGTACATCTCATTGTTACAATGGATCATCCTGTATCTTTATTTCAGCATTTTGTTATTTCCCTTCCCCTCCCCAAATTAGAAAAAAATGTATATATAAAATGTAGGGCACCAGAATCAAATAGAGTGAAAACAGACATTAATGCATAAGAAATGTGGCATCAAAATCAACCCAACCCACCCATTCTTTCTCAGTATATCTCTCATCTTATGTTTTAAATTCTCTAAGCAAATATTCCTGAATAATACTGTGATGACTCCACAAAAAGAATATAAAATGTCAAATCGGAAAAAGAACAAAATTATTAATTATTAAGAATAGGGCAAAACATTAAAGGCAGAGCATCTTGGTAGAGAGAAACTCCAGGTTAGTCATTAAAGGGGAAATTCCAAAGAGAAAGGTTTCAAGTAAATTAGTAAATTAAACACCAGGTTACTGCAATTCTGTAAATAGTACAAAACAATCAGTATCTGCCATGGGGGACTCTCCAAGCCAAAGGTGACACAGAAGGTACAGTGACCTGAAGAAAGGGAATAAAGCCTAACCTCCGCAGATTCCTAGAAATGGGTGAAAGGGAAACCAAGCATAATCGCCAAATTCCTGCTAACTGCTTAATTCTTGCTTCTGTGCTCCCTTCCCCCACCCTCTCCACCCCTCCATTTCCCGCCCCCCCCCAACTTGCTTGCTCATTGACAAAATGCCATCTGTGAGTGGTTTGGCCCTTACATACCCAGCAGGTCTGCATTTCCTGGCTGCATTCATAAACTCTGCAAGTTGGATGCAGATGCCACTTGGCAAATAAAGACTCCTAGGTCTAATTGCCTGCGTGTTGGGGTGTCCCATTGGGAAACTGGGGTCTTACAATTCTGGTAAATAAATATTTTGTATAAGTACATAGGCTTCATTTTTAAACCACAAGTGAAATGACATGCTTCTAAAAACATGAACTTATTATCTCCCCGCACCAACCCCCACCCGGCACCCAGCCACCATTTTAAATGTTAAACTCATTTTCATCAGCATACTATGTTGATGTATCCTCGAAGGTTTTGTCCAACATTTCCTTTACTTCTTACCTTCCGTAAGATTTGACATAAACCGCTTTTTAATTGCACAGCCAATGAATTCTCTAGAGTGACTTACACATTACAGATTCAACAAAACAAATTTCTTATTCTTAAAAACCTCAAGTACCTGGGTTCCTTTTTCCTTTACAGGAAGTATTTTCCACATTGTATTAACTAAATTTTCGCAGGTCATGGACCTTTGGGAGTAATACAGGCTACTAGGAACAGTGAATTAGTTAATAAATCTTTTATTAGCTGCATAATTAAAACTGAATTAACTACTGGGAAAATACATCTTTTTTTAAGGTTGGACAAATGGGATTGCAGGAAATTGCAGAGCTTCTGCATGGCAAAGGACATAGCTCCCAAGATTAATAGAAAGCCCATGGATTGGGAGAAGATCTTTACTAGCCATACAACAAACAAGGGTCTCATATCTAAAATATACTCATATACTAAAATATACATGGAACTTAAAAAATTAAATCCCCCAAAAACAAATCTTTAAAGAAACAACTGCCCAATAAATAAGTGGGCTAAAGACTTGAAGAGAAACTTCTCTGAATAGGAAAGAAGGATGGCAAATAGACACATGAAGAAATGCTCA
>NW_012267268.1:1524584-1530878 GCF_000151885.1 Dipodomys ordii | reverse complement strand
GAACAGGTGGGGGAGGGGAGAAGTTTGTGAAGGAATATGAAGGGGAAAAAACAAGGAGGCAACAATACTTGATAAGAAATGTACTCGTTATCTTGCTCATGTAATTGTAATTCCTCTGTACGGTATTTTCACAATAAAAAAAAAGAATAAAAACAAAGCGAATCAATGCTTCAAAAGTTCACAAAATTCTAGGAAAATATTGAAGTAATTTTATATTATTAATCACTTGGAAGCATTGCATAATGACTTGTTTCAAATTCTCAATTGTACCAGGAATAAAAAATGACAAAAAATCTTAAGCATTAGGGGATGGGAAGGTGGCTCAGTGGTAGAGTGCTTGCCTTGCATGCATGAGGCCCTAGGTTCAATTCTTCAGCACCACATAAGCAGAAAAACCCAGAAGTGGTGCTGTGGCTCATGTGGTAGAGTGGTAGCCTTGGCTGAAGAGCTGAGGGACATGTCCAGTACCAGAATTCATGCCCCACAACCGACAAAAAAATCTTAAGCATTAACAAGTAATACATGATTCTATACATTGTTGTTTGATGAAAACACACCACCACATCTAACATAAAACTAAATTCTAAAGTTAATGGACAAGCTAATTTTATCAGTCATCTACAATCTGAAGAGCCTTGTGTACATAAATTATTATCCAAAAATCAAACTCATGCAAAATATGGAAAAATTGTAAATACATAATTTTATTATATAAAAATAATGTCAATCTTATCATCATAGTTGTCAACAGGTATCATGTATATAGACATTTAGACCCTACCACATCACACTGTTATTTTCCCTTTAAGGTTAAGAAATTTCATGTGAATATTAAGGAGAAATTCATTGCTATGCATTTATTAATATAGGTAACATTTTCAATGTCTTTTTTTTCTTTTTCTTTTTCATTCCTGAAGATCTATGTTTCCCGCTCAGAAAATTTCTTCTTGTTGTTGATAATAAAGGTGTGCAGATCTTTAGGAACAAGAATGAGAATATTGGAAACAGTACCAATTTGTGTGGTAAGGATCTCTTTTTTTTCTTTAATTAGAATTCATCTCTAAGATATGGAACCAACCCAGATACCCCTCAGTACATGAATGGATCAAGAAAATGTGATATGCATATATATATAGGAATTCTATGCTTCCATCAGAAAGAATGACATTGCTCCATTTGTTAGGAAATGGAAAGACTTGGAAAAATTATATTAAGTGAAGTAAGCCAGACCCAAAGAAATATAGGCCCCATGGTTTCTCTCATTTGCAATGATTAGTATACATCTAGGACAATTTTATCAGATGAGCAGAAAAGCTCAAAAGCTACCTACATGTGATTATAAAAGATGATACTAACCAAAATAAACCCTAAGATATGTACACTAGAGGTCTTTCTTTGTTGTTGTTGTTATTGATGATGTTAATGTACTACTAGGTGACTTTTTTTTGTTTCCTTTGTATGTTCTTCCCCATAGTATAACCCGTGTTGTCACTATACTTAATTTTGGTACCCTGCATCTTGTATATATATTTGTCAGATTTGGGGAGGGGAAGGGGAATAACAAAACACTGAAACAACGACACAGGATGACCCATTACTATCTTGTGATACCCACAAGATAGTATATTGGAAATGAACTTTATAACTTCTGGCTTGGGGGGGTGGAGAGGAGTGAGGGAGGTGGAAGAGGGAAGGGATAGTGGGACAACAAGGGAAGGGGTAACAATGCTCAACAAGAAATGTTCTCATTGCCTTACTCATGTAACTGTAACCCCTCTGTACAGCATCTTTACAATAAAATAAAACTTAAAAAAAAGAATCCATCTCTATTTCATAGTGGTTGTCATGGTTTCTAGGAACACTGATGTTCCTTGCTTGGTCTCTGATGTTCTAGACAGTTGACCTGTAGTTTTCAGCAATCTAACTGTGATTTCTTTTTAATTTATCATGTTTATGGTTCACTGAACATCTTAAATAGATATATTTGAATATTTTACTAATATTTGAAAAGTATGGCTATTATTTATTCAGATTTATTTTTTCCTCATCCATTCTCTTCTTTCCTAAGGTTCTTATGAACACGTCTGATGATCTTTACAATTCTTTTACTGATTTCTGGGGCTATCATCATTCTTGTTTTCATTTGTAACTGTTCTTTTCTAAGAATGAATGATGGATGTTGACCTGTGTATCTCTGACCTGTCATTTTCATTCTAACTTTGATCAGATTTAGATACTTTACATATGTTTCAATTCTAAAAATAACCCTGTGTTCTTAATGTTTAATATTCAGATGTATCTAAAAGTCAGTACGCATGAAACTTGAAGGAGAAAAAATGGTACAGAGAAAGATGAGGAGATAGCTATTTCTATACTGATTCACCATAATTTTTCATTCTCTGTTCATTTAGATTTGACTTGCAAGAAGCAGAAGCAGAAGAGCACTCAGAAGAGCTTAACTGAAAATTCAAGCATTTGAAGTTGAGTTTCCATTAGAGATGTCTTTTGTTTTTACCTCCTCCCAAGTTTCCCCTTCTCTTTCTAGGGGAGTCAAATGTTTTTTTTTGTTTTGTTTTGTTTTGTTTTTTCCTTTGCTCCAACTTAAAAGACAGTGAGTTCCTCTGTCATTAATTCACCTTTCTTCATAACTGCCTTCGTTATATGTGCTCTTAGGATAAAAACACAAAGCCAAACACAAAAGGGAAGACTCTCATCTTCCCAATCATGTATAATTTTATTCCATTCTAATATAGGCTTTGGGGAGTGCAGGTAGATTGTTTCCCCCTTTCAATAAATGACTACTATTTGTAACTGAAGATTTACATGAAGATCAGGATGTTAGCAATATGAGGATTACATGAAGATTTACAAGGTTTACATGAAGATCAATTTGTTAGCAACTGCTTTCCAATATGAGAATTGTGAGCCATCAATGGGGCTTTAGTAAAAGTTCTTCTAAGTAGGGATGACTTTGAATTAACAGACATGTAGGATATAATTTATCCTGTTCCAGGTGTAATATTATCTTTCTTTTTTCTTTTTCAAATTCAAGTTCCTGCTATTGAGGCAAATTAAATCATTTCAAATTGTGATGATTCTTTAAATATGAGAACAATTCTTAATCTAGAGATTTTGAATTATTCCTTCAGATATATCAATATGCTTTCAAAGTGCTATATTATAGAAATAAAGCTGGATGCCGGGCACTAGTGGCTCACTCCCATATTCCTAGCTACTTAGGAGGCTGAAATCTGAGGATCACGGTTCAAAGCCAGCCTAGGCAGGAAAGTCTGTGAGACTCTTACTCCAATAAACCACCAGAAAACTGGAAGAGGCACCGTGACTCAAGTGGTAAAGCATTTGCCTTAAGCTGAAGACCTGAGGAACAATTGCCCAGGCCCAGCGTTCAAGCCCCACAACTGACCACCCCCCCCAAAAAAAAAATAAAGCTGGATATAAGATGGAAAATCTTTCCAGAACAAAATTCTTTTGGAAGACATTGAAATTGAATAAAGTAGGGAAAGTCAAATGAATTAACGAATAAGCTATTATTTTGTAAAACTTAGACATGCTTACTTTCACATTAGTTAAATTTAGTTTGGGGACATAAAATATAATTATTAGCATGTTTTTTGAAGAATCTGTGGTGATGCATGCCCATAATCAGAGATACTTATGAGACAGAAGGAATGAATCATAAGTTTGAAGTAAGCCCAAGTAAAAAATTAGTGAGACCCTATCTCAAACAAAGGTCCTCAAGTGGTAGAATTGTCCTTTAACATATGCAAGAATCAGGGTTCAATGCACAATAGTAAAAATAAATGTAAGAGTTGCAATGAAATGAAGAGTCTAATACTTAGTTACTTTCACTGGCTGTTCTTTGCAATGTCATTTCCATTCAAATGGTGTGCCTCTCAGGAACTGTTCAATGACTTGAACACGTTAGGTTATACATAATCTCCATTCATAGTTATAAAATCTGTGATTTCTCTATTGTTCTTAACATCTTAGATTAACATCCTACTATTGATAATAGGAGGAAAAGGTATGGGAAAGCATGCTTGTTGTATTTCCCTCAGTATTCCTAAGTGACTCAAATAACTCAAAGATTGCTTAAATACTAATCAAAGGAAAATGTGATAAGAATGTAGTGAAAGCAGGAAATAATCTGCTCCCTCCAACCCTGTACCTACAGGATAGCATGTTTTATATTATTGATTCATTGCTTCTTTGTATCATTTCCCAAAAGCAAGTTTATGATTCTATAAGCCCAATCATTTTTTTTCCACATTTAAGAGTCTCCTTGGTAGTCTAGAGGGAAGCAAATTAGATGTTAATATTAAACTCCCAAAGTCAACTAGTGAGTCTTTTAGAAAACAAGCCCATCACCACATGATTGGCTTCTCCCTCAGAAGTTGAAGTTCATGCCAGGATGTTTTGGTGCTATGTGTTTTCAGAGTGTAGCTTTCTCACATTTCCTCAGTGCTCTGTGGAATGCAGGGTGTCTTACTGTTCCCTAAGTTGTAGCATATTCTTAATTTATACAATTGTATAATACAATACACTGGATGAACCCATTCAAACACTTTCAGTATAGGTAAAGACAATACTTTCCCCCAGAAAAGAGAAAAGTAAAGTATAGCCATCACATTATTAGCATTGATACTTGTTTAACTTTGGAGTATGGTTTTCCTACTGATTCAAAAACAATGTTAAATAAAACATCATAGACCATAATAGAGGAAATAGCACTGCAAACAGCATATGGCAGAATGATGGTTTTCTTTTTCCCTCCCCTCCTTGTTTCCTTCTTTTCTTGTTTACTTTCCTTCTTCTGTGTATTCATTTATTTATTTTGATAAGCCAGGCAGTGTCTCTGCTCCCTCTCTTAGACTGGCCTGATCCAGAAACTGGCAGCATCTGGATCCCTCCCCCTTCTCTTCCTGGCACAGGCTTCACAATCTCCCCCGAGCAGCATCTTTGTTATTTTCAGTGAAAAACACGGCTCCATAGTTCACTGTATGTTTCCACATGCCAGTGAGATTACAGAATTGGAGTTTCTGCCTTCAGGGACTGTACAATGCAGGGCTGTCAGTGATACCAAATCCACATACCCTTACCAAAAGCCTTCCCTGAAGGTTAGTGCAAGCACATGTAAAGCAACACAACTCCCAAAAGCAGGCTTTAAGTTACTCCATTTTCTCTTTATATTTCTATAGGAGATGCTGAAGTAGAAGGAAATAATCTGAATTGTGTGCTTTTTAATAAGCAGAACTGCATCCACTATTATTTTAAGGAACTCTGAATTTAGATGGAAAAACATCATAAACATACTATTTAATAATATAACACCAAGTACTTTATTGGAAAGTAGACTTGATGGCTGAGTGATCTTTATGCAACAATACTATTTGAAATTGATTTAAATACTTGTTTTTATTCATTTAAAAGTCATTAATTTCCCTTTAAATTGTGTATCATCCATGTGTAGTCTTCTATTTTATACATACTCATGCACTATTATAGCATGTTCTATGGAGAAAATGTAATCACAGTCATATTTATATGTGAAATATGTTAATAGCATTATACTACTAATGTAAATGCATATCAGAATATCGTTATTTTTCAATATAGTGATTTATGGGTCCTTTTATTCTTATATGTGCTTGCTTTGGGTTTTATCTCCATTAAACCCAATTATTACCCAATTGTTATTATGATTCATAGTATTATTGACTTACATATTAAATAATTAATATGGAGAAAATTAAGATTAATTATAGAGACACATAAGATAATTATCCTAAAGATAATTAAGGTAACAGATAACCTGATGTTCTTGACATTGGCTTTACTGATTGCAAATCTGAACTAAGAGCCATTAGACTTTTGGTGTGGGGATCCTAAAATTTGGTAAGGGAGACTGCTTTCTCCCACTAACTAAAATCATTCAATTTTATTCCAGATAAAGGAAAAGATAATCTAATTTCCATTATTTATCTCCATAATGAAGATGGATGAGATGGACAAGAACAAAACAATATAAAACAAAACAAAAATCCAACTGAAACACAATGGTCCAAACTGATACATATTAGAGATGACAAGCAAGTGTCTCTTGAGTCAGGAGTGATGTAACATTTTCCTTTCACACCTAATGGATTGCAGTGGTGTTGAACAAGGGAAGACCGAGCACCAGGCAGAGCACAGAAGGTATTGAGTTAGAGAGAACCTTACACCTGCTGGGATCCTTTTCCAATCAGCTATTATGGCTCTATGTGTGTGTATATG
>NW_012267268.1:1514244-1517479 GCF_000151885.1 Dipodomys ordii | reverse complement strand
GCTGCGTCTGGCTCCTTTGTCCCGGACTCTCTGTGTGAGCGCTCAGGTATCGCCGGCTGCGGTCTCCACCGCGACCCTGCCGCCGTCGCCGCCGCCGGCGGTTGCTGGCTGGTGCTCAGATGTGTATTCTTGCCTTGGCTTTCTCTCACTTGTCTAACTCTCTGTCCTGTGATGGCACACTTGGTGTGTTTCTCTGGCTTAGGACTGTTCACTGGAACTCTAAAACTGCTTTCTATGTGAGAGCTTGTTCAGATTCCAGCTTCTCCTCCGCCATCTTGTCGCCTCCCCCGCATTAGTTTACTTTTGGTAGTAGTACTGGAGTTTGAACTCAAGGCCTCCTGCTTATTTTAACCATTTCACTACTTGAGTCATGCCTGTAGCCCTTTTTGGAATTAAGTGCATTCAAGGTAAAAGTTTAGCTTTATGCAAGGTGACCTGGATTCTGATCCTTCTACTTATGCTTCTCCATGTCCCAGGTGATAAGAGTGTTGATTTCTAACCCAGCCATTCAGTAACATGGGGTCTTAAGAACTTGTATGCCTAGTCTGGCCAGGAGCTGTGATTTCCTGACCTACACTTCCCAAGGAGCTAGGATTGCAGGTTTGAGTTACTTCAATAAGGATTTAAATAAAAAGTGTTTAAATTGCAAAATCAACACCAACAACAACAAAAAACATTGATATCTGACGAAATGTGAGGGAAAGTCCTATTAGTTTTAGAACATGACATGAAGTTTCAAGCATTACTTTAAAATTACCTGCTTAGGTCAATAAAACAATTCAATATTTTTAATGACAATGTAGACAGTTCTATGACAGACATTTCGAGTTGCTGAGAATATTGCTAGTCATTTGAGGTTCAAACACAATTTTAAGTTTTAAAAAATCTAGTAAAAGCAAGCGTATAGATGGAAAATTAGTTTTCTTTTGTAGAGAATTACATAAACATTATTTTTTTCAAAAATATAGCATTAGCAGATTGCTGGTGGTGGATATATGTATTTCCAGCAACTCTGGAGGCCGAGATTTGGAGGAGAAAACTTCAAAGCTACTTGCATAATATCCTGTAAAATTACATCTCCAATTAACCAACACCAAGAAAGGCTGGAGGTACAAGTTATAGACTGCTAGTCTTGAGCATGCAAGCTGAGTGAGATCAAGTTCTTCAGTTTAAGTAACAATATTAGAAAAAAATGTGTGTGTATCCACTATAATCTGAGCAAGAAATTTCCTTAAACATCTAGATTTTGATAAATAAAAGACTTGGAGAAGTTTTAAAGAATGATGGACTTATGATTTTATTTTATCCTTCAAAGATTAAAAAATATTTACAATGTCAAAGAAGGTATATTAAGAGCACTTTTCTGGAAAAAGAAGTATATAGACATGTGCTTCTTTAGAGTCCACATTTTATTTACATGAATGATTTTAAGATTTTTTTTAAATTTTATTTTATTGTAAAGATGCTGTAGAGAGGGGTTACAGTTACATGAGTAAGGTAATAAGTACATTTTAAGATTTTTTAAAATATTGGGATAGAATTTAAAATTTAGATCTTTGTATAAAAACTTGATTTAGGGCTGGAAATGTAGGTCCTAGGAAGAGTACATGGGTGGTACACACCAACCATGAGGATGCAAATTTGAGCCACAACACCACATATGCAAGAGATGGGGAGGGAGGGAGGGAGGGAGGGAGGGAGGGAGGTAAAGAGGAAGGAAGGAAGGAAGGAAGGAAGGAAGCAAAAATAGAAAAGAAAAGAAGGATGAAAAATAGTAAGAGAAAGAAAAAGAAAGAAAATAAAAGAAAAATAGAGAAGGAAGAGAAGAGAAAAGAAATAAAGAGAAATAACTGTCGGTCTTGTTTCACTTGTATTTTAAGACACTGTTGCTTATCATTTTATTTCTAGATGATTGTAATGGTCTGTAGGCCTCTACATCTAACTTTCTGCCTCTGGATTCAGTCCTTCACTATTACTCATGAACTCTTTTTCTAGACCAGTCTTCATGTGACCTTTTCTACTACATTAAAACCATCCTCAATCTTAAGTTTCCATCATACATGGGAACAATAATAACCCTTTCATTAATTTATCAGTGCAGGAGCAATTTATTAAACCTACAATTTGCCTTCCACAAAAGTAATTTTTATAAAGTCAAAAAGTAAGGAGAAAAAGAGTTCACATATTCTGTATCATACATTTTCCTCAAAAGTCAGTGATAAAACTATTTTAAATAAATAAGAGTCAAATTTACATAATTTTAGCTGAAATACTGAAATGCTAGAATACTGACAAGCTCATTTAGCATGGAGGAAAGTTCAGAAAAATTTTCAAACCAGTGAAGAGAAAATGGTAAGCAACAGTTTTGGGGTCAACAGAAAGATTTTCCAATGAAGACTCTGAGACAAAGGAGCAGCGTATCACTACTTAGAACTTGCACAGCATGTGATCTGGAGGAGAAAATTCAGCCCTCTGTGATGGAGTACTCGGAATTAAACATATGTCATACTTCACTGTATCAGTGACTTTTCAAACTTGGGAATATGGTAAAGGTATCCAGTTTTCATTAGAGTACTAAGGTGTGAATTTAGGCGTACCATAACACTTAAGCCATGACTCTAGCCCTGATTTTTGCTGGTTATTTTGGAGTTGGAAAGTAGTGAGCTTTTGTAGTGAAAATAGTTTAGAACCTTAATCCTCCACTTCTCATCCTCCTGAGTAGCTAGGGTTACAGACATGAATTCTTAGTAACCATCAAGGTATCAAGTTTCAAATATCTCTGAAGGTTGTGAATGAGTTAAGAGAGTTAGAAATTTCATAAGTTAGAAAATAAACAAGTAAACTATTTAGGTACAAGATTATCAGACTTAATTATGTGAGTCATTTATAGGATATAGAATTATATCTATTACTCACAGAAGGCTTACTGCTATGTGTCATACCTGCTGATATTTAATTTTCATACCAGTCTGTCTAGACAATAGTATCAGGTTATTTGGTAAACATTGCTGAAGATTTTGTGGAGGTTATTTTGTTGACATTATTGGCTGAAAATCATGTAACTCTTATCTTTCCTCCTGTAAATAGGCCTCACCCAAACAGTTGAAAGGTCTTAAAAGTAAAATACAAGGCTTCCTGGAATTCTGTTTCAAAAAATCCTCCTTGATGGAGACAGAGAATTCCAGTGTGTATATATACCACATTTTCTTGATCCATTCATCTACTGAGGGGCATC
>NW_012267268.1:1459675-1513854 GCF_000151885.1 Dipodomys ordii | reverse complement strand
AACCCCTCTTTATGGTATTTTCACAATAGAAAAAACTTATTAATAATAATAAAAAAGAAAATTTTTGAAAAAAATCCTTCTTAGTTGCCTAACTTCCAGCATACTTGATAGATTTCAAATACAAGACAGTACAAATAACTGTTCCAAACCTTGGGGTGCTGCAGTATTTCCACAGATAAAGGACTTGCCCAGAACTAAATGAGTCAATTCCTTAAAATAAATGTTTGCAATACTCCCAAAATCACAAAGCCAAAGAGAAACTGGGCTTGTGGTGCGGATTTAATGATAGTACAAATGTTCTAATCATAAGTTTTCCTGATAATCAAAATCCTCTCCTTCATGGCAACAGAATTAGATGAACACATCTTCTTAAAAATGTGTCCTAACTTAAAAAGTATTCTACAATGTGTGTTTTTAACTTTTGTATAACATTTTATTTATTTTTATTGTTACTGGAGTTTGTAGTTAAGATCTTGCTCTAAACAGGTACTTTAGCAATTGCACCATGCCCTCAGCTATTTTCGATTTTTGTTATTAAACGAAAAGTACTTTTTTGTTTTATTTGTTGTTGTTTTTTTTGTCCAGGCCATCCTGGACCACAATCCTATTTACACATTTTGCTGTAGCTGGGATGACTAGTATATCATCATGCCTACCTTTATTTATTTATGTTTTCCGTTTTTGTTTTATATGACATAGATTCTCAATAACTCCCTGTCCAGCAAGGGTTGAAAATGCAATCCTCCCAACCAGCCTTCCACAAAGCTTGGGATGATAGAATATGTCAATGTGCCTAGCTATGGAGGAATCTTGTGGATTTTTCTGCCTGGGCTGTCCCCACACTGTAATCCTGTCAGCCTCTCTAAGATTGGGGGGTAGGGATGGAGAGGAATCACTAAAGCCTTGCTTGTGTTAATTTCTTTTTCTGCTTCTTAGTAAATGTGTTTGTTCTAAAATGTTTTAGACTCTGGAATCAGCATTTTCTACATAGAAGATCATATCATCTATCTTCACATATAATTTTTTTCTTTTAAGAAGGGATGCCTTTTATTTCTTGCAGAATTCTTTTTATTAGGTCTTCCAATATTCGGATGAGTATTTTTGTGTTGTTTCTGACCACAGAGGAAGATTTTCAGCCTTTCTCCACTGATAAGATGATTATGCAGACTTTTTTATACATGGATTTTATTATGCTCAGGTCCTGTCCTTAAGTTCTTAGTTTATTGAGTATAATAACCTCATTTGAATGTTGTTAAATTCTGCGTCTCCATCAATTTAGACTATTATGTGGTTTTGTTCATTCCACTAATTTAATGAATTATGCTGATCTACGTATGTGTTCCAGGAATAAATCCCACAAGATCATGTTGAGTCATCCTTCTAATAGATTGCTGATTTCTTTTGCTCATATTTGGTTGAGAACTTTTAGACCAAAGCTTATAATGAATATTGGTCTGTAGTTTTCCAGCAATATCTTTTTTTCTAGCTGTGATATCTGGGTAATGCTAAAAATCACATAATTTAGTCAGGAAAAGTTCCCTCTGTTTCAATTTATATGAAGAAAAATAGTGTTTCTAACTTGAGTATTTGTGAGAATTCACCATCAGTTACAAATATTTTATTTGTAAGTCTATTTTCCATTTCATCATGATTTTGTTTGCTTGGTTTTGCCTTTTAAGGAACTTGTTTATTTCATCAAAGTGATCAAATGTATTGGTACACAAATGCTTATAATCCCATTTTGTAATAATTTGGGGTTGACCCAATTTAAATTCTGATTTTAGCAATTTAATTCTAATCTACTTATACGCTTATTAAGAATTCTTTGTACATGTTACCTCTCATGTGGAAGATTCTTTGTCTATACCTTTTGAAATTAAGACTATAAAGGCTCTTGTTAAGAATCTAATAGTATATCCTAATTTTTTAAGTTTCTTGGACATTTATATTTTTTTCCTTTTACCAAATTTAGGAAGTGTTGGTCTTTATGCATTGCAATAATCTCTGGAATTTTTCTTCTCATTCTGCTATTCCTACATGATGTATGCTGGCCCATTTGATGTCTCAAATGTGCCTTAGGCTCTATTTACTTCTAAACACTCTCATTTTCTTCATATTCCTGAGCCTTGATAATTTTATTTGCCTTATTTTGAGTTCACTGATTATTCTACCTGCTCAATCTGTCTTATATTCCTCCAGTGGATTTTGCGGTTCAATGACTGAATTTTTCAGCTCCAGGACACTTTTGTTGCGATGCTCTTTCTATTGTTATTTCCATTTGTTTTGAGATCTTGTTCTTTCCTTTCTTTTACTTTTTAGAATATTTCATGTTGATTTTTTACAGTCTTGTTTATTAATATCTGGTATTCATCAGGAATAGTATCTTTTCTTCTTTATCTGTAAATGCCATCCTTCCAGTTACCTTGTATTTCTTGAAATTAACCCTTTGAAATTAAAGTTTCTCCTATGGTTTGCAGTTACATACTTTATTTTGTTATGTTTTATTTCTTTGTTATTATAGGATATCCTCATGTTGAGATTGTTGATACCTCTAAAACAAGCTTAAGGTTCCCCCCTGAACCTGTGTCTTTCCTTTGGCATGCATGCACTGTAGAGTTCTTATCTCTACAGTTAATTTTGATTGTCTCATTATGCAATGGATAGCTTCAAAAAGGAGAAAAGAAAAAAACTGGAAATGGGGAAGGGAACTGGTCTTTCCAATATGCTGGAACAGACTTTAGCTAAGCAGGGAGTAGGACTTGTAATGATGGTAGGGGATCAATGGGAATAATAGTCAGTTGCTCTTGGGTCTGAAACCTCATAACCAAGAAGGGTTAATCAGCAATAAGAACATGACTCTCCAACATTTGGATGAGGATCCTCTGACCATTCTGAGTCTCACAAGCTGCAAGCATGTACCAGGAACCTGTGGAGAGATGCCTGCCACGGGCCTGGGTTTGATCATGGGTGGCTAAGTGTGTGCTGCTGAGCCAAGAACAAAGAATCAACTGAAACTAGTGATGAATTAATATCTAAACTTCCCCATGGCAGTCAAAACTTTCAACAGATTCTAGAGTACCCAATAGTTACATATGTACTTGTCTAATTGTTGGCTGGGTGTGGAGACAGATTCTTCTTGTTGTTATAAAAGTGATGTACATTTACATAAGCCACATAAAGAGTAAGTTTCTTTATGAACAATATCACCCCTTCCCTTGTTCCCTCCTAGTTTTGTCCTCCCATTCCCCTCCATAAGTTGTATAGTTCATTTTTAACATAGTTTCCAGTAAGAACCATTGCTGAATTTGTTCACCCTTTACCCCTCCATTTCTGTGCCTCTCTTTACTCTCCCAAAGACAGATAAACAAACAGAACAAAAAGGAAAGAAAATAAAAACAACACAAAAATTAAAAAAAAACTTTTGTTTTCATTTCTTGGAGTTCATTTCAATAAATATTATTTGTATGATCAGATGAAGGCAGAGTCTTGATGCTTCTAATGCCTTAGCTTCAGTCAGCCCTCCAAATCATATATTTTAAATAAATCCATTTGCTACAACTAAGTCATATAGTCACCATATTTTCTAGATATTATGTCTATATGGTTTGAAGGAACTGTGTTTGTGTGTGTGTGTGTGTGTGTGTGTGTGTGTGTGTGTGTTTGCCAAGACTATGACTCAAACCCAAGCCCACTGCCCCCACCCCCCGACCTGCACATCTAGTTTCAGCTTTTTATTAGCTCATTCCAGAAAAAACTCTTCTGTACTTGTTTTAAATCTTGGTCATCAAATCTCAGTCTTAATGTTTCAGAGGGACAAGCTATGTATGTTTTTTAAATGAATGAAAATCCTCTTAACTTTTTATAAACTTCCATAGCCAATCTTATCTATCCCACTTTATCACAATGAAAATAAAGAATGTAATTATTTTTTAAAATAGCACAATATAATATTTTAAATAGCCTAGGCTCAGAATCAGAGTCAAATACTGTCACACATGATGAAGAGGAAGTATTTATTTTAAAATGACTTGTCCAAGCCCACTAGCCACTCAGACAGAGTCCATTTCTGGCTTCTTCCGTTCAGCATTTGTTCTAGGACAGAACATTTTCCAATCAAAAGAATTATCATTTAATAAATATGTGTTTATTTACAGCTTCTTGTGATATGGACATTCAAATATAATTTACCCATATCATCAATCCTTTAAAATATTCTGTTTACAAATAAACTAAACATAGCTACACCAATATCATTATAATTATTTTATTTAAAAATCATCCAGATGCTGATAGTTCACACCTATAATTCTACCTACTCGGGTAGCTACCTGGAGGATCAGAATTCAAAACCACCCAGGGCAGGAAATATTGATGAGACCTCATTTCCAATTACCCAGTATACTGCCAGACTAGAGGCATGGCTCACTTGGTAATGCACCAGAAGATGAGCAAGAGTGGTATGCCTTGAGTTCAGTACCAGTATCAACATGCATATTTGCATGTTCATGCACACACACACACACACAAAATCTCAATCAATCAATATGTAACTTGAGTATATATTTTTTCTTCTACAAGTAGAAAAATATTTTTTTCTGGCAGTAGCAGGGCTTGAACTTAGAGTCTAGTGCTTGTTTGGTACTTTGTTGCTACAGCCAGGCCTCTAGTATTCCATCTACTGTTTAATTGGAAGTGGGGTCTCAAAGGCATTTTCTGCCTAGGCTGGCTTTGAAACATTATCCTCCAGAGCTCAGCTTACTAAAATCTAGGTGTAAGCTACCAGCACTAGGCAAAAGAGATTCATTTAAAAAAAATAAGAATGCACATGAATTTAAGATGTCAACTGAAATTATAAGGTGCAAATATCTGGTAGAAAAGTTTAAAATTAGATTGAGCTATTGAGGAAATCCTAAATGCCTAAAATATGCAAAATGTTCATGAGCATAAGGATTCACTATCATAAAGTTTTTCTCAAATTGACATACAGATATTAGGTTTTGCCATTTAGATTTCCAAAAAGGGAAATGGAAATTGAAAGCCAACTTTGACACTAATATTAATGACTAAAAAGACATGAAGAGCCAAAATTCATTTCAAGTGAAAATTGAAACTTTGAGACTGTTCCAGCAAGATATGGAGTCTCCTTTTAATAAAGACACAGATGTTTCCAGACGTGGATAAACCCAGTATTCCCAGATATAGATAATCCAGATAAAGAAAACAGAGTCAACAGATAACACATGCAGCTAGGGACCAGGTAGAGTAGTAAGTTATCAATGGAGTGGTAATCAAGTACTGGGCCCATGCCTCTTACCATAAGTACTCAGGAAGCAGACAACAGGAGGATCATGGCTCCAGGCCAAACAGAAAAAAAAATCATGAGGTCTCAACTTAATCAAAAGCTGGACACCATGATATAGGTCTATTATCCCAGCTACACAGGAAACTAAGTAAAGAAATATTAGAGTGCAAGGGAAAAAAAGGCAAAATATTCTCGAGTCCCATCTCAGCAGATGAAGCAAAACATCGCTGTCATGGCAGGAGTCATAAGTGGGAGGACTGAAATTCAGGCTGGCTATGGAAAAATGTTAAGTCTATCAGAAAATAATTCAAAAATGTCTAAAGGTATGGCATAAGTGGTAGAATAACAGCCTGTCAAGCATGGAGCTTTGAACTGAAACCCAAGGATATCCAGAAAACAACACAAAATAAAACAAAAGAAAGTATCTTAAGCAAACACCCAACCAGAAGAAAAGAAAGAGCTGAACAAAGGAAACTATGGCAATAAGTATGCAGGTTTCTCAAAAAACTAAAAGTACAACTATCATATGATCTTGGCATGTATCCACAGAAATCAACTCAGCATATAATCGAGATAATAGAGATACACATATGCCATTCCCAGCACTATTCACAACAACCAAGCTGTGATATCAGCTGAAGTGCCACTCAACAGATGAATGGATAAAGAATGTAGTATATATTCACTACGGAATATTATTCAGACATAAAGAAGCACAAATATATGTTATTTTCAGAAAATGGTTGGAACTGCAGGTTAAAATAATCCAGATATAGAAAAAATAGCTGGTTTTCCTATATGAAAATTTTAAAATAAAACAAAGGTCTTGGACATAAAATGAGGACTGTTTGGAGATGAGTCCAGTGGGAGATGGATGGGATAAAAAAAAAAAAGAGAACAAGAGAGGAACCCATCTTTTTATGCATGTTTAAAAAGGTCATAATAAAATCTACATTAAAATTGCAACAATGATTAAAGGGGGGAACAGAAATAAAATGAATAGTAGATGGAGAATATTACCACAGAACTGAATATACCTTTACAGAAATATCATACTGATTGATTGGAGAAATGAAACAAGAATGTGAGAGAAAAATCCAGTCAATTATTTTATGGGCTTAGGTCCAATGCAACATATACAATAAACCCTTTAAAAAATAAAAGGTGACAAACAAAAGACTAGATCAAATGTATTAATAGGTTTCTCATATGAGACAACACAAGAGCCAATAACTCTAACAAAAGTTCCCCTACCTAAAGGAAATAGTAAATGCCATTTACTATCATGAGATAAGTCTCATGCCAGTAGTCATACTGGTGATGCTTTAAGTCTTGGTAAGGATCTGAAACAAAGGGAATGTTCCCACAGTGACAGATAAGGGTGTATATAGCTGATGAATGGTTTAGAAATCAAGTAAGTAGAGTAAATCCCCTGAACAACTAAAGCACTGTTCACTGTTCATCAAAACAAACACCAGGAAGTAGACACATGTGCTTGGAGAGTGGGTAAAGGTGGGAAAGAGAAATGGAGGAAGGAAGAGTAATCAAATTCAGTCATTATATTCAATATACATTATATAGAAAATGAACATTATGATTTGCTGTTAAGGAATGAAGAGGGAAGATGGAGAAAAATGAAAGGGGTAACACTGAGCAAGAAGCATTATCCTAGTAACCTAAATTATGGAATTGTCCCCCTTTTGTTTAACTAGTCAATAACAACAATGACAACAATAATAATTGAAAAGAAATCAAGTAAGCAATCTTAATAAACTGAGCTTACACATAAAGCTATTTAAGCTCTACTCTACTCTGCTGAGTGGTACTATCTGGAGAAAGTTTCAGCATGGGTCCATTAGACATGACCAGGTGCATGACTGTGTTTCAACCTCTTTTGTACATCAGTAGCACTCTATTTTGCATTGTGATAATATTAAGATTTATTTGATGAAGGTATCTCTCAAAAGAATATAAAATAGTTGTACTCATAAACTGCCATGCTAATTTGAAGCCTTTTGTACAATGATATAATAATATAAACAATTCTAAAAATGTCCAGCACTTCTTTCTATTTTTTTTTGTTTGTTTTGGGGGGTGGTCCAGTCATGGGGCCTGAACTCTGGGCCTGGGTGCTGTCCCTCAGCTCTTCAGCTCAAGGCTAGTGCTCTACCACTTGAGCCACAGCACCGCTTCCAGCTTTTTTCTTTTTTGCTTATGTGGTGCTGAGGAATCGAACACAGGGCCTCAGGCATGCAAGGCAAGTGCTCTACCACTGAGCCACCTTCCCAGCCCCTTCTTTCTAAATTTCTTACCCTGTCTGATCCTACAAAAATAAATAACACTGTTTGCACTTTAAGCAAAAATTGACACTATTCGGTAATGGAAAGTATATAGAGGTAGGCTTTGTCATTTTGTGTTTCTTCTAGGTTACATTATTGACTAGATAGTCATACTGGTGATAATTAATAACATCTGTAAACTAGAATATCTAGCCAGTAACTATGTCAGATAGAAATGAGAAAATGCTGAATATAATAGAATACTAGATTTCTCTATCTACCTTGCAAACAATGGTACTCAATACCCCATAAAGCACCCCATGGCCACGCTTCCCACCCATGCTTACCAGCTGTTGGCCTTGAACACCCCAAGCTGCGTACTGCAAGATGGAGTCCTGCACTTCTGGAGGATTTAACTCCCAAACTTCCCTTGGAAAAAGAGTAAATAAGTTTACATGAACAATATGGCATCTGCAAAAACAATGTAGCTTGACAATTCCTCATAGAAAACAGAATGTCAAAGAACTTACTTAGTGTGTATGTTGTAAATCACATAGGAAGCAGTATATGAATAATGGAAAATCTGAAATAAGAAAGAGTAGAGTTATCTATCATCGTTTGGTATTAAGAATTCATTTATATACATACACAAACATAAGTACACACACACATATATATATGTATATATTTATATTTCCGGTAAAATGTAGAAATAAGTGTCTGGAAGAAATCAGAACACAAAATATTCCACTACAGGGTTTACTCCTTCTTTTGTGCCTTGTCTTCTGATCATCAGTACCACTTCACATCTTCTCTACCCAACAGTATATTTTTTCTTGGTCAAAATTTTCAGGGTCTCTGTATTGATTACACAATAATACACCAATGGTTCCCTCCATTTGACATACCAAGACAGTGCTGTTTCACCTATTCAATGTTCTTTAACCCTTATCCTCCAACCCTTCACGTCACCTAGTAAACCCTGGAATGAAGTTCAGTGGATCCTCTGTATATCCTGTGCTTCCATTTTCCTTCTGATATCTCACCTTCACCGAGGTGGGAAGACCCCTCCCACTTTTCCAATCCCCCCAGTGAAACTCATGCTGACACCTCCTTGAAGTCTATTGCTCTCCTACTTTTCTAGAAGATGCTTAGAATGCTTCGTGCTCTGTAATATGAATTACACCAATATAGGTCTGTCTCTTTTCCTGTGACAATGTTGGCAGGTGCAGGTGTGTCCTACCTTTGAGTCCTCCATGCTATCTCAAATCATGTCATGTTTATATGTATCATGCAACTGTCATTTCTGGAACAATGAGTCTGATCAGGATAGACTCCTTCTTGTGGAAGTGCTTTTCCATGAATACAAATAACCTCTACCCTTTCCTAGCAATGGTTTAAACTTTAAGTTAAATGGTTGCTTTCAAATAAGTAATCTACCACACATTTTAGTACTGTCTTTTTAGTACTTCTGTTTTTCCTTTATTTTTTTTTCTTTTTTTAAAACAGTAATGAAGTTTGAGCTCATTTGAGCAATGTTTTTAGCCTTTTGCTTTAGTCATTAATTGGATAGGGTCTCACACTTCCTCAGGGCTAGCCTCAGACAGCAAGCTCCCTACTTTCTGCCTCTGAAGTAGTTACAGAACACAACAACCAACTTATTGATTTAGAGAGGACTTTGCAAATTATTGATCCAGACATTGAAATTAAATCTTTTAAATCTCCATCTCCAGAGTAGCTGGGATTACAAGAGTAACCTACAAGGCTAGGTAACATTCTTATTTCTTTTAAAATAATTCCTTCAAAAATCAAAGCATCCATGGCAGGATGAGAAACTCAAACCCAGGATGTTAACCAATAATGCAAAAATACCTGTATGTTTTAGTTCTTACTAAGTAGATACGATGGAACAGTGGGATATAAAGAAAATGAGGAAACTAGGAAGAGTACATTAGGAGAGAAATGGTAAGCATGTTACTATGTCACCCAAAATTGTTTCTCTCTGAAGCTATGTGAATATGGTAAAAGACCTGTTTAATTAGCTATATTGTTATAGTATTATTTCTTGGATTTATATAGATACCTTCATTTTCATTATACTTTCATAAAAGCATCTTTTCTTTCCTATAGTGCATACAATGCACACATATTATAATACTGTCAATTAACACTCCCTTGAAGTAAAATTGTTATTTCTTCTCACTGCAATAATAGCTTCAATTAAGCATGAATGCCACCTATTTGGCAAAGTATCATTTGCATTCTTTCTTTACAATGAAATTCAAACCTTCTCACTCTATTTTACAGTATTGTGTTTCACAATGAGGCTTTGTTATCTGATTCTTTTTGGAACATTTCAAATCTGAGATCGCCTTTACTTAAAAGATTATAAAGGAGAAGTCATTTCTATTAGTGTCAATGTATGTATTCATGTTGTATTCTATAAGATTCCAACTGTATCAACTATAAATTTTAAAACTTAGATTTATTATGGTGGATACAAAGAACTGTATCATGTGTTAATCTCCCATGACATTTTTTGGGGAAGGGATGGTCCTGGATCTTGAACTCAGGGCCTGGAGGAAGTTGCTTAGCTGTACCACTTCTGACTTTTTGGTTGCTAATTGGAGAAAAGAGTGTCAGAGAATTTTCTGCCCTAGCTAGTTTTAAACTGTGATCCTCAGATCTGAACCTTCTGAGTTGAGAAAGCGAGCACAATGCACCCAGAGTCTTGATATGAGGTAACAAGTAAATCTAAGCAAAAAGACATTTGCCAGTACAGAAGTGTCATGTGTATTCTGCACTGGTAACCTACTAATTGTACAATATAATCTAGAAGAAGAAAAGATGACTTTTGTAAAGTCTGCTGAGAGGTGAACACAATGAAAGTATAATATGAAATGAATATTAGCAATATTCATTTATTTAACAAATGTTTGTTTAACAAGCTCCTTGATACAGATTACACATGGACTATCACTTTCTTATATTAATATATTAAATATATTAAAAGATGAGTATACTTGATAATTGTAGTGACTCCTATATGTTGTGTGCCAGTATATAAATGAACATTGCACATCATGTTCATTCTCAACCATCAGGCACCTTGCCAAATGCCAAGCCTATGATCAGTGTGAATTCTGTCCTCAAGGAGCTTATGATCAGTTGGAGTGACAATACTAAGAACCATCACCTAAGAACTCCTAGCATGGAGTAGTTTTGTACCAATAAATTAGGATGTTATAGACATCCTAATACATTAATCACTATAGTGATTAATCTCTTTAGTTTCAAGATTGCTTTATTTCAAAAGTAATAGTTGATTTAAGTATCAATGGAAATGATAGTTGAAATATAGCTAAATTTCTACATTTTTCATGTGTTGAGGAACTAGGAATCAAACCAAGAATCTTCTATAGATCCTCTACTAGTGAGTTACATTTCCAGCTCTAACAGCAGTGGTTAAATAGAGCATCTAGATATTAATGACTCCTTTTTTCTCTGGACCAGAGTTTGAATTCAGAACCTCATGGTCATTTGGTTTGCTTCCTTGGCTGGTGCTCTATCACTTGAGCCATGCCTCCATCCCTGCTTTTTGTTGGCTTCAAATCATGATCTTCCAGATATGAATTTCCTGAGTACCTAGGATTACAGATGTGAGGCCACAAGCCCAGGTCATACTGTTGTTTAATATAATTCATACTTTTTTTTGTTTAAATCAATCTCAAGAAGTAGATATTATCATTCACAATTCACGTGAAAAATCTATACAATGCTCCAACTTAAATTTTAAGTAGGAAACAGAGCCACAATCTGACTGCATGGATATCTACTTATAGTCCCCATTATAACTAAATTTATCTGCACAGAATCTTTCTGAAAGCTAGTACATGAAACATGACATTGGCTTTGCAAAGGATTCATTCCCAAAGGACCAATTAAGCTACCATTTAAAAAATTATTGTCAGGAATACACAGGAATTAATGGTGATCACTGCAGTTAAGCAAGATTTTGTTTTAGAAACGTATCTAATTTATGAAATTAAACATGTAGATCCCTCCTTTTTGATCATCACCCTCACCTTATTTTCTCTTAGAATACAAGTTATTATTTAAGACATGTCTGGGTTTTCATCCTCCAACCAGACGTTTGTATCTTTTATGCCAAAGCTTTTTCTGAAATGCAGTTAAACTGCTGAATTAATATAAATAGCATTTCTTTCCATGACCTAGAGAATATTTGAAATAAGATTATGGATTTTCCATTGAATCAAACAGTGAGGCAAACTGAACTGTGAGAAAGGGATCCTGAATCTATAGAATTTATATATGGATACCAGTAAGAGAACTCAAGACACAGGTGCAGGGGTGGAGATGGGGTGTTGGGTAGATTTCCCTTGGAAGTTGGTCACACATGAAGCCAAATTTTCTCTAGGATAATGAGATGCCCTTGGAGAACAAGGAGTCCTGACCCTCTTGTTTGACAGATTTGTCTTTATAATGCAGTGAAGGACTGGAGCCCTGTGGTAGGAGAATTTGGTACCATCAATACGATCCACAAAATTATACAGTTGGCTTTTGAAATTTCAATTTAACATGTCTCTTTTGAAAAAATCTTTCTTTTAATATGTTTTTTAATGAAAAATACTGTTCAGAGAGGTTACAGTTACATGAGCAAGGTAATGAGTGCATTTCCTATCAAGCATTGTTGCCTCCTCCTTTGTTTTTCCCTACCATCCCTTCCCTCCCCTCTCCACAACTACACTTCCCTTCCACCCCACCTAAAATGTAAAGTTTATATTTCAACATAATGTTTTGTACATCTCATTGTTACAATGGGTCAGCCTGTATCCCTAATTAAACATTTTCTTCCCTTCCCCTCCCCAAATTAGACTGCCATCAAATACAGTGAAAACAGAGGTTATACTATGGGGAAGGGACATACAAAGCAACAAAAAAATCACATGGTACATTATAAATATGTTAGAAACAATAGCAAAAAAGAAAAAAAAACACTTATCTCCCTATCTTTTGGTTCATTTCACTTAACATCATCTTTTCTGGTCATAAGTACGTAGCTTTTGACCTTTTCTGCTTGTCCTAGACATGTACTAATGATTTCAAATAAGGGAAACCATGGGACCTATATTTTTTGGGACTGGCTTACTTCACTTAATATAATTTTCTCCAAGTCTATCCATTTCCTAACAAATGGGGCAATGTCATTCTTTCTGTTGGAGGCATAGTTTTGAAGCTGCAGAACTTCTGCATGGCAAAGGACATAGCTAACAAGATCCATAGAAAACCCATGGATTGGGAGAAAATCTTCTCTAGCCACACAATGTATAAAGGTCACTTATCTAATATATACTGGGAACTCAAAAAACTAAATCCCCCCAAAACAAATCCTCAAAGAAACAACTTCCCAATAAATAAGTGGGCTAAAGACTTAAAGACAAACTTCTCTGAAGAGGAAATAAGAATGGCCAATAGACATATGAAGAAATGCTCAACTTCTCTAGCCATAAAATAAATGCAAATCAAACAACATTGAGATACCACCTCACCCCAGTTAGAATGACTATCATCAAGAGCTCTAATAACAACAAATGCTGGAGGGGAGGTGGACAGAAGGGAACCCTACTGCTCTGTTGGTGGAAGTGTAAACTTGTTCAGCCACTTTGGAAAGCAGTATGGAGGTTCCTCAAAAGACTCTACATAGAGCTCCCCTATGACCCAGCAATCCCACTTTGTGGGCATTTACCCAAATGATCACAAACAAGACCACACTAAAGCTACTGGCACAACTATGTTTATTGTACATTATTTACCATAGCTAAGATATGGAACCAACCCAGATGCCCCTCACTAGATGAATGGATCAACAAAAAAAGCTTTGTGATCATTCAACAAGGATTGCTAGAAAGAGAACGTTAATATAGGAAAGAATGAAAGTTAGCAGTAATATTTAATAGTAGTTTAAATAACGTTTTAAATAGTCATTGTAACATTATGATGATTGTGATTACAACATCCAATGTTTATACATAGTATAGCCAACATTAGAATCAAATTCTTATTGACTCTAAAGTGTCTATCCTTTCTACGAAGGCAATTTGGTGATAGTCCTTTGGAAAACTGGCAGTGGAGAAGGGAGAATGGTAGAAGGATGATTTTGATCAAGAAGCACTGCCCATGTAAATTGACTTGTTAATATGAAACTTGTCCTAAAACTAATTGATATCAGTTAAAGGGAAGGAGGAATGCATGTACCATTTTCCTAATGTACAAGTTAGAAGAAGTGTAGTTTCCTTTGATCACCCTTGATAAAAGCTAGAGCAGATAATATACTCCAGTTTGAGTAAAATGAATGAATGCCAATGAGAAAGATAAAGTTTTGGTACTTATAAAGTAGGATAAATTTATGCCAAAATCTATTATTCTAAAAATATACTTGTCAATTAAATGTAGCAGCTATTTGCTACAAAGCTTTTACACTATTTCTTAATTTATTTGGATCTAGTAAGAGTCCAATGGGAAAGGAAATAATATTGTTTTGGAAATTTTTATTATTTATAGCACATACATTCTGAGTTGGAATATGTTTTACCAATAACTTTCTACAATAAAGTGTGACAAATTATGTTATTGTATATATTCAACATATTTTGTATGTATATGCATCCAATTTGTCACACCCAGTAAATATTTTATTTAATATATTTCTTTTAAGAAAAATGGACAGTTGAGGACTCAAATACAACCTGGGATATATTTTTCAAATTATATGTAGATCAGGATGTAATTCAAATGGTCTAAATGTTAGTACAAGACAGAACAAAAATGGTATTCTTTTTTAATTTTGAAAATACTGTACAGAGGGGTTACAATTACATGGGCAAGATAATGAGTACATTTCTTATCAAGCATTGTAGCCTCCTCCTTTGTTTCCGCTTCCCATCCCATCCTCCCCTCCACCTCCTTTATTACACAATAGGAAACTTAAGTAAGTAAAATAAATGATTTCCTACATTAGCATGTTAGTTAAATAAACTGATTATAACACAGTAAAATTTCCTTTCAATGGCTTTGCAGAGTTCACTAGATGATTTCTATAATGCACAATTAATTTTCAAGATGCTTTCTTGTATCAGTTTTTCAGTGGTGCATTTTTAACACATAACTTTCAGCATGATGGATTGCTAACAGTCTCATTGACAATGCCCCTCTTTGTGATCACATATTGTATGTAACAGCTTTCTTCACTAATTAAGGCAAATGAGCATCCCCCATATACATTGACATTAAACTATTCCTATTTACCATCATTTGAAAAAATCTGATTTGATAACCTGCATAGTATTTAAAGGTCACTTACTGATAGTAGCAGTAAGTTTCCAATTTACACTGATATAATATAATCATTGCTTCACTGCCCATAAATTACTTTTCTCTCTAGCTTATTAATGCAGAAATAAACTAAACTTACAACAGAATGAAAGACAAACACTCAAACTTGTTTCTACTTAGCTTTAAAACTAGAAAGGAAAGGAATAAATTACTGTGTCAATGCAGAAGTATTTATTCAGGCCCCTATTTCCTGAGCCGGATATGTGACAGGAAGAGTTTTTAAAGAAATTTCATTCTTTTAAAGGTGTTGGTGAGAAATTTGTTCTCCATTTCAAGAGAATCAAATCCTACCATGAGATTCTTGAGTAATATCCTCACTAAGGAAATAGAGAGACCATTTTCTATCCAACTATTTGTTAGGAAGACTAAAGGTCAATATTCGTGGGAAATGCTTAGCTATTACCTGAGGTTGGGCCAGAAAGTGCAACTATTGAAAGCTCATTCTATTTCAACTGCAGCTCGCTTACTAATATCTTCATGCATCTTTCTACCAGGCAGAAAGAAAAATTCTTATAATAGATTGAAGAGATTTTGAATTATTTTAACAACACCATGCCCCTAAAATTAATCAATATTCACCTATGTTAGATGATTTTTAGGACTATTAGGTAGATTTATCTCAGATATAATTTTCAAAACTGGATGGTAATTTATTAACTATTTATAATTCTTTCCCCATACAATACTAATGTAATGTACACCTTTGGTTATATACTCTTTGAAGTAAAATTTATAAATCAGGTTATAGGCACATATTCACATTTTGTTTCATATTATCATCATTTTATTTTTAGAAAGCCTAAAAAGAATTTATACTCGTACATAGGATAGAAGCTTCTTTGTCCCTCTCTCCTTTTTGTTCACTTTTCAACTCTCTAACATTCACTCCTCTTCTCCAACATCATAAAAACCATGCCACCAATTGGGCTATTTTGGAGTGAAATATTTTTAAAAAATTGGGCATGGTAATACTTGTCCATAATCCCAGTTGTATGGCAGTCCGAGGTAGGAGGATCATTATCCAAGACTGGCCCCCAATTAAAAAAATAAAAAATAAAAAAACATAAGATACTACCTGAACAATAACTAGCAGAATGTAAAAGACTGAGAGGGCACATGGATTGTGTTGTAGAATGCTTGCCATACCAATTGGGAGGATCTGGTTTTGAACTCTGATATTGTCAAATATCAGAGTAAAAAACAAAAAAAAAAATCAAGAGCACCCACCATTATTCAAATGTAGTTTGGCCATGACAGCTTGATTATCATGTTATTGTTTATAATTCCTTGAATTCCTTCATTTGTGACTTGCTTACCCATGTCTTTTCTTGTTTGTCATTATTTCTATATGAAAGTTGTCCCACATGCACTATGATGTATTGTTTAAAGAGAAATAGAATACAGAGAAAGGGTATTCTGTTCCCATAAGCCAAAGTCTATCTGGTCAAAGTCTATCTGCCCAGTTCTATGCAGAGGTACAGTGGATGGACCAGTCCCAGGCTCCAATGTCACACAGGTGAACACTGAGACCACAAGTCAAGTT
This sequence comes from Dipodomys ordii, assembly GCF_000151885.1. Taxonomy (NCBI): domain Eukaryota; kingdom Metazoa; phylum Chordata; class Mammalia; order Rodentia; family Heteromyidae; genus Dipodomys; species Dipodomys ordii. Next base: position 1,497,317 of record NW_012267268.1, on the reverse strand, counting down.
GTGGCTTTCAGACAACCCAGATAATGACAACACAGGTTAGTACGAAGACTTATGCTGCCACAGGCTGCTAACCAGAGACATGGGACTTGTTACCTGAGACTCCTGAAACCCACCAGAGGTGATAGGAGCTGAAGTGAAAGTCTGCTAGACTTTGATCACATATCTTTCCTGGCACTGGAACACAAAAGGCTCCAGCATCTGCAAGAAAGCCTGGAGAGGAGGTCATTGGGATCTGCTCAGTGTTAGACTTCGGATCTGCTCAGTGTTAGACTTCGTTGGTCAGGTACCAAGTTGCTGGCATAATGATTTTACCTCTTAGCTGTCCTACCACAGAATATCAGTCTATGCTGCCTGAAATTGTAGTAGTTTTGATGAAGGAAATCTCTGAGTCTCAAAGCCTCGAGGATATTAGTTATCTCTGGGCCTACACTTCAGTGGAAGCTGATACAGACCATAACAGGAGTCAGTCTCACGGATATATCAGCCTCTGTCTAGACCAGGCATAAGCTTCATCTGTGAATTCTGGCTTTCCCATGGAGACTTCAGTTTCTGGTTCTTCAGGTCTGGTTCTCCCCTCAGGGGTCTGACAACTTGGCCCCATTTCCTGTCCTGCTCCTCTGCAAACAGAGTTCTGTTCTCCATTCTGCAGCTACTGGTTGGAATTGGAAGGAAAGAGTCATGACACTCTCTCTATGCCACTAGAGCTATGACAGTACCTGCAGCTCTGACTTTAGGCATTGGCCTGGTGATCAGTGCTGTGAAGATTCCTGATTCACTTGGCTCTTCCATGGCAGCCTGATACTGTGTTTTAATTCTCAGTCCTCAACTCACTATTTTCTCTCCTGCTACTAGCAGGTAATATTTGTTTCCCTCCTGGACAGTGTCGAATTGGGAGAAAGAAAGCTCAATCCTTTCCATTCTGTCTTCTTCAACATACCTTTTTTTGGTGTTTTTATACAAAATAAAAACCAGAAATAGGCACCTTAGCTCCTTAGTTTGGAGCATGAATCCCTTTTAAGTTGGTGTGCCTGTGGAGAGAAATCTTAAGAGGAATTTCCCCAGCTTCCATCATTGTTCTACTTCTTCTTTTGCATGTTTGTTTTTCTGGGATTATTCAACTGACACGTTAAATTCTTCTGATATTGTAGAGTTTGAATGTATTTTCAGGAATGCAACAATAACTGTCAAATTTACTCTTAACTTTTTGTATGTCTTTAAATATTTTTCTAAATGTTTCCTATTTTGTATTTATTATTGTATTTATTTGTTTGTTTAATTTGGGCTGGTCCTTGGGCTTGAACTCACGGCATGGGTTCTGTTCCTAAGTCTTTTATTATTGTTTATTTTATTTTGCTTGAGGCTAGTGCTCTTCCATTTGAGCCACAGCTCCATTTCTGGCTTTTGGGGTAGAAAACTGGAGATATGAGTCTCATGACATTTTTTGCCCTGTCTCTTGAGTAGTTAGAATCAAAGGAATGAGCCACCAGCACAAGCTTCCTATTTATTTCACTCACTAAGTATCTTGCCAAAAGCAGCATGACCAGCTTAACTATCACACAATAATTTTTTCTAATACAATTTAAATTTATAACTTCAATAATCCTGTCATTGTTTCTTGAAATATAAGGTATAAACCCAGTGTGGTTGCTTCCTACTCCAATATTTAAGTTATTTCTCAGTACAATTTGTTCAGTAACTTTTGTCTTAATCCTTTCTTTTATTTTTAAATCTTATATACAGTATATGTTTTTATTCTTTTTCTTATGAGACATTATTCTATACATTTTGACTATTTAAGTGTTTGTCCCAATCTCCTTAATTTCTAGTTAACCCAAATATTAAATATTATTTAATGAAATATTTATTTTGAAAGGTTACTTATAACTCATTAAAATCAGCAAGTCAGTTTATAATTATAATGCGTCTTCATTAATGTCGCCCCTCATCTTTCTCCCAATTATCTCCCACTCATTCCCTCAATTTTTCTTTTGTCTATTTTTACTTATATACCATTGAATATTATATTTTCCCACTCTTCCTATGTTAATTCTTCTACTTAACAATAATTTTAAAATTACACACAAGAAATCACGTAAAAATCTTAGATCTTCATTTTGATAATCATACATTTGTATAGATTATATCCATGACATGATTTTTGTGTGTTTTTATTTAATATACTTCATTATCTTACTCTAAGGCTGAACTGTAGTGTGATAGTGAGATTATGGTAGCTCTATGAATTTTTGTTAGGTTCCATGTTTGCTGTGCAAGACTGAACAAGGGATATAACTTCATTTGCCTCAGTTTCCCAGCGACGATCACGTCTTCAAGTAAACAAAAAGGTTTAGTTTAAAGGACAGCGAGTTACTAGAGAAGTTAATAAAAGAATGTTTTGCAAGATGAAAGGGTTATGGGTTGAAAATATTTGACAATAACTAACCTTGGGATAAAAATATAGGCAGACATCTATGAAGATTAATGTGTTCTTTATGTGCTGCTTATGAAAAATGAGCCGAATTCTAAGGTGATGAGAAAGATTTGTTGTTTACCAGGAAACGGAACTTGGGAGACAGAGCTTTACAAAGCAATTATTCTAATGGTGACATTAATATCTGGAGAAAGTTGTTTGCTCCCATAGTGAAGGTAACACTCTACTGATTTTCAACATAAAAATCTCTCCGACCTCTACTTCTAAGGTCCCTGCTGGCATATATCTCAAGCATTAAGGAACAAACTTTCCTTCTCCATCACTTCACATCTATTCAGCTGCACTGGCTTGTGGCCCACACTAACCTGGTTATTACTAAAAGCAGATGTTCTAGAAGCAGCCAAATCTTCATTGTTGAAGCTCAGCCAAAGCCATCCAGCCTTGAAAATGCCAAATACATCATTCAGGCAAATTCAGGCAGAGCAGACACCAGAGCCTGAGGTTTCACAGATCTTTTTCCCAATTAGGAAGAATAGACAGGTCACAAGTACGAGTCCATAACAGGTACTTGGAAGAATATTGTACAGATGATTTATCGAAAAAAATAATTCAAAGAAGACATATTTCAAAAAAGAGCTATGTAGATCTTTTCACTTCTGTGCTCATTTCTGATTGATTGTAGAAGTCTAATGTGATAACAAGTGATTCGTGTCTCATGAAGCTAAATTTTCCTCTCCTGCTTAAATAAATATTTTGACATCTTCCAGAAGTTTGGAATCGTGGAAATGATTTGAGGTACTTTGTAAATGAATAAATTCCTGAAGGCATACTGAAATCTACTTTTCCCTGTGTGCCTTACTATAAGGCATATTTGGGGAATACTCCTTTGCTCTATCAACATTCTTGCTATTCATACCTACTGATTGAGCAGAAAAATTGGCGGCTGAAGACATTTGGTTATACTCCATGAGAAAAGTGGTTCAGTCAATGGTCTTCCCCCATGTGAAAATAAGCATTCTTTTTCTACAATAAAAGTTATGCTCATCAAGTATATAAAGTTTTAACCTTTCTTCTTCATGCTGAGTCTCAGAAATTTGAGTGAACTACACAGGTATTAAATATCATTCCTGGTTCACACAGAGAGAAAGCCTCTCTCTTAAGCTCAGAGTAAAAAATAGTCACAGGCATTGCAAACTGAGTTAAGAAAGAGATGGAAAATTCAGGACAGTATCAGCAGATATTGAACAGATAGATGATTCAGCAAGCTTGTTCGGGAAAAATATAATTTTCTCAATTATATATCAAATGCTATTGGAATTAGATACCAGCAACCCACTGCATTTAAAGTCAAATTGAATATACTACAGATATTTGAAAGTCTGAGTTTCATAGCTGGAAAATAAAAATGAGTATGGAAAGTACTTAATAGGCTCGTTTTATGGATTATGTGAAATAACACTTGTAAAGTCCCCACTGTTTTTTCAGTGTCTTATAAATATTAGATACAGATAGCAGTTAAAAGAGAAATTGTCAGTCAGGGAATTGTCTCCCACACAATTTGACAAGGACAGAATTCACTGATAAACCAAAACCTGCCTGACAATCAAGTGAGAACAGAGAGCTACAAAGAATATGGAAGTAAGGACAAAAGAATAAGGAAGTAGAGATAGGATAGTAAAGCTTTGGCTCTAGGACCTTCCAAGAAACAGAAGGTAACCCATCAATCAGAAAGTTGTCCTCAAATTCTCCAATTCTCCTTATGTAATCTCAAACCAGGGTCATTAAAGAGGAAGACAGCATAAGATGGCCAAGTTAGGTTGAAGTGCTTGCTGTCTTCCAGTTCCATGGCTATACTACCTACTCTCTTTCTCTGCTACATTTCTTTTCTTTTCTTTTTGTATTCCATTTTTTTATTGTGAAAATACTGTACAGAGGGGTTACAATTACATGGGCAAGATAATGAGTACATTTCTTATCAAGCATTGTTGCCTCCTCCTTTGTTTCCCTTTCCCATCCCTTCCCTCCCCATCTTCCCATTATCCCATCCCTGCCAAAGTTGTAAAGTTTGTTTTCCACATGATGTCTTGTACATCTTATTGTTGCAATGGGTCCACCTGTATCCTGATTTAAACAATTTGTTTTTTCCCTTCCCCTCCCCAAACTATACTAACATCAAATACATTTCTTTTATAATAAAATTTCCTATCACTTTTACTATGTCTTTGTTTTGGCTGAATTCTTCTCTTTCTAGGTGCAAAACTAAGGTGAACCCTGCTGCTTTAAATTTTTGTTTCTATACTGGTAGCTTGGCTGGAAATTTAGGCACTAGGTATGTCTTCTCCTTACTTGGATTCATTGAAAGATAAAAATAGCATTATTGTCCTCATTATTAGGAATATCATTCTTAGAATAACCACATGATTTAGAGTTTTATGACAGTGTCAATTAACAATGCCATTTAAAACTATATCTTTTATTATGAAATTCAGATGAGTTAGTCATCCATATATTCTTAAGCATATTCCGAACTCTTATTCTCTTCATTGTCAAGGACAATCAAGAGTATAGAGATTAAAGTAGAACAAACAGAAAATAGTCTTTCAAAATTCTACGCTAGCTTGTCTTATTTCTGTCTGGACATATACCTCATGACATTAAACTAAGATGTGACAACAGTTAGAAAAAACAATTTAATTCATCCTGAGGTTGACCAAGAACCAACTGAAAAATAAAATCCCATTTGGAACCATTTGGTTCCATCAGCAGTATACAAAGATGATTCCCACAACTGACAAAAAAAAAATTATAACCTTGATCACCAATAAATGTGCTGTTTGAGTGTGGGAGAGAAACAGAGAGAGAGAGAAACAGAAAGATAGAGAGACAGACAGAGAGAGAGAGAGAGAAAAAGAGAGAGACACATGGAGAGAGACAGAGAGAGAGAGAGAGAGAAAGAGAGAGAGATAGAAAGAGAGATTTCCCAGATACTTCTTTGGAGGCTGTGGCAGCAAATCTTAGTTGTGGCAGCAAATCTTTACATGAGACTGATGTTGACTATAACTGTCTAAAGTCTACTAACTGGAACAACATCAGCATTTCTATTAATATAAATCTTACAAAAATCAACCATACAAGGAAATGAAAATAATAAAATGGAAAGTTGTGCTTAGTTTTTTTCACTTCGTTAATATATCTATCAGAATGACTTTTATATCCTAAGGACTCTGTTTTCCTTTTGTTTTGTCCTTTATTTTCAGAATTTATAAGTATATATTCACTGTTTATGTTATTCTTTAAGTGTTTTCCAGAGTAAGATGTAAAGTGACATTCTCACAAAACCCCGTGTGTGTTTACATGATATTATAGATAATTAGCAATAATTTGAAATTCCTTAAATATCTCATACTAGAGTTATCATAACATATTGATAGAAATCAAATTCCATTAAGTAAAATACAACAAAGTACTGGTAAAGCACAAGATAAATGACTATAAATTCCTGTAAAAATTATAGCACCAAATTAATCTTAAATACCTATTTTCATACTATTACTAAAGTATTGTATGAATATGTGCATTTGTATGAAAGTATATCCTCCTCTTTGTATCTTAGGCTATAGGTTACAGTTTGAATAAATACCCAAATTCCCCATTATAAAATATTATGTAGTATTGATAATTACTTAAGCACATCCTGCTATGTATTTAAAAAATCCCCAGATTACTTAATCTATTGCAATGTAAATTATATATAGTTGTAATATAATATTGTTAGAGACCAATGGCCAGAAAAAAGTGTATACATGTGAAATATGACATTTTTGTGCAAGAAATTTTAAATATGAGATAGGCTGATTTCTTGGATGTGGAACATTTAGATCAGAAGCCTACAAATTGTGCAGGACCAACTGTACTTGTATATATGTATTACATACAGAAAAAACATGGATGTTTACAACTGTGAAGTTTATTCACTATCAAAAACTACACAGTTGAGGAGAGAAAATAAAAGGTATCTGAAATTTATAAGTAGTTAATAACTAATTGTGAGTATTAATATATGAATATACATATATGAGCATATATAAAAAATAATTCAGCTTTAAAAATGAAAGCAATTGTGCTATCTGTAACAAGATAAACTTGAAGGATGCCATAGTATATAAAATAAGCCAGACGCAGAAACTGCAGAGCTTCTGCATGGCAAAGGACATAGCTAGCAAGATCATTAGATAGCCCACAGATTGAGAGAAGATCTGAGAGATCTTCAATAGCGGTACAATGGATAAGGGTCTCATATCTAAAATATACTTGCAACTCAAAAAATTAAATCCCCCCCAAAAAAATCCTCAAAGAAACAACTGCTTGATAAATAAGTGGGCTAAAGACTTAAAGACGAACTTCTCTGAAGAGGAAATAAGAATGGTCAATAGACATGAAGAAATACTCAACTCCTCTAGCCATAAAAGAAATGCAAATCCAAACAACATTGAGATTCCACCTCAACCCAATTAGAATGGCTATCATCAAGAACTCTAATAACAATAGAGGCTGGAGGGGAGGTAACCAGAAGGAACCTTACTGCATTGTTGGTGGGAGTGTAAACTTGTTCAACCACTTTGGAAAGCAGTATGGAGGTTCCTCAAAAGACTCCACATAGATCTTCCCTATGATTCAGCAATCCCACTTTTGGGCATTTACCCAAATGATCACAAACAAGACCATACTAAAGCTACTGACACAACTATGTTTATTGCAGCATTATTTACCATAGCTAAGATATGGAACCAACCCAGATACCCCTCAGTAGATGAATGGATCAAGAAAATGTGGTATATATACACAATGGAATTCTGTGCCTTCATCAGAAAGAATGACATTGTCCCATTTGTTAGGAAATGGAAAGACTTGGCAAAAATGATATTAAATGAAGTAAGCCAAGCCCAAAGAAACATAGGTCTCATAGTTTCCCTTATTTGCAATAACTAGTACATTTCTAGGACAAGCAAAAAAGGTCAAAAGGTATGTACATATGACCATATAGGATGGTGTAAAGCGAAATGAGCCCCAAGATAGGGACACAAATATTTTTTTTCTTGCTTGCTATTGTTTCTAACATTTATAATGTACTACATGATTTTTTTTGTTTCTTTGTATGTTCCTCCCCCATGGTATAACCCCTGTTTTCACTGTATTTGATTAAGGTGCCCTCCATCTTGTATATACACTTCTCTAATTTGGGGAGGGAAAGGGATAAAACAAAATGTTTAAATAGGGATACAGTTTGACCCACTGTTCATTGTAACAATGAGATGTACAAGACATTATTTTGAAAATTTACAACCTGGGTGGGGGCAGGATGTGGGGGGAGTTGTTGGGGAGGTGGGAGGGAAGGAATGGTAGGGGAAAACAAAGGAGGAGACAACAATGCTTGATAGGAAATATTCTCATTACCTTGCTCATGTAACTGTAACTCCTCTTTACAATATTATTACAATAAAGAATGTACAAAAAATAAGCTAGATGCAGAAAGGTAACTACTTATATGTGAAATTTTATTTAAAAATAGCTGACCATAAAATGCAATCTTTCTTGTTTGAGGAATTTCAAATTGCCAATTTCACAGTAACAAAAATAAATTGTTGCAGTCAGAGGGTCAGGAAAAATTGAGACAATGTTGGTTAAAGTATAAAGCTTTACATCATGCAAGATTGTTAAATTGTGGAAAGCCAAAATACATTGCTATATTTATAGACTATAATGGTGTATTATAAGCTTGGAATCTGCTAAGAATAGAGATTTTAATTGTCTCATACATGCACCCACACAGACACACAGACACACAGGCACACATACACAAACACATATACAAGATGATGGCAAATATACCAGGTGACATATAAATGAGCTTAGTTGAGGTGATTATTTCACAATGTATGTACATATATCAAAGTAGTAATTTGTACATCATCCTATATACAATGATTATCAATTATACCTTAATAAAGCTGGGGTCAGATAAAAGGTATTGATGATTTCATAAATTTATTGGTAAACTAAAAATCCCAGCATGACAGCTGAACTTCTAGAAATGCTGGCTAGAAACATAACATAACACTAGCTAGCATCAAGAAACTATAACTGCAGCAAGCAACCATTGCAAAAAATATCCACCTGATTCATTCAACAAAGCTGTACTTAGAAACTGACTTGTAACAACTGACACTAGTGAATGCCAAGGCTTGGGATAACCCAGCCAGCTAAACAGAGACAGTAGCTACCCCACTTCCAAAGCTGACTTACTTTAACCTCAAGTTCTGTGAATTGGTGTTAGTCTAGGCTAACTGTCTACATACTCACTCTAATTGGTTTTCCAAAGAAAAACCAATCATAGGAAAGATAATTAAATAAACCCAAATTAATGAAGCCACCAAATACAAAGCCATTTAGAAATGTTTTACCTAAAATGTTAGGGGCTATGACACATTATTTATTAACTGGTTGAAGATTTATTTATCATTGTAATTGTTCTCTGACAATGTCAAAAACTCTTGGTTTTCATGAATTCTCACTGAACTCATTTTTTCCCCGTCAATAACAAAGAATTTAGTCTATAAATATAGTTTAAAAAAGAATCCTATTTATAAGGTATGCTTGCTTGTGGTAAATAAAAATTGAGAAAGATAGACCAGAATACAAAGATCTTTGTAATACCATTTTGAAAATAACAATTAAGAAGAGACTCACAACTAGAAGGAAAAACACAAATGAATGGATCCTCTATTGAGATAATAATTTCAAGTGGACCATTATAACATAATGTAGATTAAAGAGATTTGTGCTAAATAATGGATTATATGGCTAAGTAACCCAAATCTTTAGTTTAGACTGTTGTACTTTCATGAAAAAAGAATTTATCTCATAGAAACATTTGTATAATAAAATGTTGGCCTTAGAAAAAAATGATAAATTCTTCTAAACTTCACACTTTATATTTCACAATTTATTTCTGTGTTTTGCAATGACAGTAGAAGTGGTCAATAAATGTAAATGCTGAAGCAAGCACCACAGGGAAAAGTTTTGCCTGCCTTAAATACTTCAGAGATGAGAAACAATGGCACAGCAGTTTCCATAGTGATCTTCTGGGCCTCAACTATCTGAAACAGTAGTGTCAGAAGCAAGTTAAATGCTAATGTGACAGGTGTTGATTCTGAGATAAATAAGACTAACATAGCCAGGGAAAGGACACAGGGTTTCATGGAACACTTGGTTCTAGGCCAGGGATAAATATAACTCTAAAGTCTACTTGTAAGTTCCTATAATCCTAGAATAAACTCCTATAATCCTAGCTACTCAGGAGGCTGAGATCCACAGGATTATGGTTTGAAGCTGAGAGACTACATCTCCAAAATAAACAACAAAAAGCAGGGTTGAAAGCATAACTCAAGTAGTAGAATGATAGCAAGAAGCCTGAGAGAGAGACACAGAGAGACAGAGACAGAGAGAGATATTGACTCATTACTGATTTTCCCAGAAATGAATCTGACTTTGGCAAACTGCTTCCTCTTTGGTCTGATTCTTGCAGCTTTGAACAACACACTATGCAATCTTTATTATATTCCTCTGTTTTTCATTTTTTTGTGGCACTTTCAAAAATAACACTATATATCACTTGTTTGGTATATCTCCCAAAACAAAATGTTTAAATAGGGATACAGGGTGACCCATTGTAACAATGAGATGTACAAGACACTATGTTGAAAAAAAAGAACTTTACAATTTAGGCGGGGAGGGAGGAGAGGGCAGGGAAGGGAGGGTAAGGGAAAAACAAAGGAGGAGGTACCAATGCTTGACAGGAAATGTACTCATTACCTTGCTCATGCAACTGTAACCCCTCTGAACAGTATTTTTACAATAAAAATGTTTTTTAAAGTTGTTTTTATGCTTTAAAACCATTGATAAGGAGACTTTTTTCAAGGGCCATGGGATACTTCTAAAATTTAAAAAGAAAGTCAAATTTTGAAATATGTGCTATGTCAAATCCCATAATTGGAACTTCTTCTAAGTTGCCATGGGTTGGTTCACATACTTCTCCAAAGAGTAGACATAACCAGACAAACTTTACAGGTAAGGCTACATGAAATGCCCATGTTTGCATGTGTAGGGTACAGGAGAACAGGTACACACATTTCAAAGCCCATATTTTAACCCAAGTCCAAGGCAAATACAGCCTACATTTACAATCTTTCTGAGAGACAATAGAACCCTCAAACAAAATAATGTTGCAATTGACATACCAAAAAAAAACAGTAGGTATATCCCTAATGGGTACCTAATATCTTAACTTTTAGATAAATGCTCAGTTGTTAGAGTTATATTACAAGTATTTTTATCCATATTATTATTGCTGTTGTTAGTGAAAAAAAATCTTATGAGCAAATCTTTCTTGTCAGGTGCAGTGACTCAAATCTGCAATCACAGTTCTTAGCTCCTTGGGGGGTAAGAGATTATCTTAATTACAGTTGAGCCCAACTAAAAAGTCTGCAAAACCTCTCCCACCTCAACAAATAAAATGCTAATTGTTGTAGTAAGTGCCCGTCATCCCAGCTATACTGAAAGTGAACCACAAATTGAAAGATTATAGTTCAGGCTGGCCTAAGGAATAAACAGAAGTCCACTCACTCACATGCAGTGTTTTAATCATTCCCCATGAGCACAGGATTCTGATAAACCCATTGTGTATGGAAGCACAGTAACAGTCAAACTAAGTACAAATCTGTTGTGTCTATAACTGGGGAAGAAGGGTGCTATAGACCCCCAAGCCAATGATCACTGCTTGAAATCAAACTTCTTTGAAGAATCACTGGGCTAGATGCAAAGCTGAGTAGTTGAGCACTGTCTTGCAAGCAAGACAAGGCCCAGTGTTCCATTCTCATCACCACAAAATCAAAGGAAAACTCATGAGGACCAAGAAACCATGTTGTAGGGCTGTTTTGTTTTATTCATTTATTTAACATGGCTTATTCTCTTATATTTGAAATAAATTTACAATAAAGTAAAGGGAAATAGAGGGTATTCTATAAATGCTTTTTAAGTTCTGTTTTATTCATAAAAAAACAAAAACTAGACAAAGGATTAGCAGATTGATGCTCTATTGATAAATAAAATAAAACAACTGAGATTGCAGTGTTTCTATTGTTCTGGCAAGAAACAATGTATGTGCATACAAGCTGAGAAATATGAATTGTATCACTTCAGTTATTCTGCATATGAGAAATATTTTTTCCCTTAAAATTGGCACTTTCTTATTTAAGTAAAATTCATGCAAATCATTTTCATTTTTATTATGCTTCATTTAAAGTGATAGTAAATAACAAATGCTAAGAATAATAATAAAACATAACGACTAGTAGGTAATTATGTCATGGAAGAAAAGAAAGATGTTTTACATCTTATAGCTAGGCATTGGTGGCTCTCTAGCTTCTGTAATACTAGTTTCTGAGAAGGCTGAGGATCATGGTTTGAAATCATCTTGGGCAGAAAATATCATGAGACTCTTATCTCCATTTAGGACAGTTAAAAGGTAGAACTGGACCTGTGGCTCAAAGTTATGGAGTGCTAAACTTGGGCAGACAATTTTAATTCTTGAGAGCTCCCAGGCCTTGATTTCAAGTCCCAGTATCCACCTAACAACAACAAAAAGATGCTTTACATTTATTGAACTGCCTTCCTGCTGTTTGAACAAAGGTATTTTCCCTTTATTACGTAGCTGGTCTCAATGTCTTCATGAGAAATTTTATTTTAATTATTTATTCTAGTGTATTTCTAGCATATTTGTTCCAGGTTTATTTAATTAAAGTCTATTTCAAAGTATATGAGCAGTAAATCAGCGTTGTGTTAAAATACTTACAACACTAAGATTCAGTTTTTTCTTTTGTGAACAATGACATTTCAACTGGAAGGTACTAGATACAGGTCCCATTGTAAATTTAAATGAATACATGAAAAATACCCAGATGTTGACTGCTACACAGCAGATTTTCCACAGATTCAGGTTATTATGAAATTCTCCTAAAAACTATTATTAATTTAACCTTCAAGTGACAGATTTATATCTTTACATGTCATAATGATTAATCCATTTGCAGCTTGTTTGTGAGTACACAGGGGTAAAATTAGAAATGATGGTGCACAAAAAAAAAAACAAATTCTAAAAATGAGTCATTGCTTTTAGCACTTAGGGTATAGTTAATTAATAAAAAGTCAAAACAAAAGGAAATTTGCCTGGGGCTGGTACAACTGACAAATGAACAAAATCTGATATATATTTTCCCCCTTGCAGCACTAACTGACTGAACAACAAATGCTAAATGTCTGTCAAAAATTTTCACTGTATTAGGCATGTTAAAAATCATCTCATTACTAGAATAAATTTAGATTTAATTCTACATAATTTTGGTCACATTTTTAGAGTAGAAAAACTGTTATTTTGAGAGTGGGAGGTGGGTATAATTAGGAAAATAAAATTACAACTGCAAAAAGCTTGCTATGCAATGTGAAACAATTTATTTTATCTGGTCCTTGCATTGATATGCCATTTTTGCAAAATGGAAACTTGAACAGTTTTCCTTAAAGATTATTATGTCATGAGTAATATGTTTCATAGTCTTATCTTATATTTCAAAGAAAGAAAAATTTCAAAGACAAAATCCATTTTTATTTAGGTAAATTAATGGATAATAATCTCCATGCACTGTTTTTAAGATTCAGTTCCTATAGATTGAATAGATTTGTTGCACCCAAGTTGAATGACAAGGTCATAGCTTTGCAAATATCATATTTATTTGATTTAATCAGAATAAAAGCCAAAACTGGAGCTGTGGCTCAAGTGGCAGAGTGCTAGCCTTGAGAACCATAAGTCAGGGGCAGTGTTCAGGCCCTGAGATCAAGCCCCAAGACAAGCATACCCCAAAAATGCATTTTACAATATTGAAATAAATGCTTAATAAAAAATGAATTTCTAATTTGAGTGTAGAATTTTCTTCCTTATATGCATTTTCTTTCTCACAGGTTTCTCTATTTCTTCTTTTTTAGTACATTTTTATTGTAAAAATGCTGTACAGAGGAGTTACAGTTACATGAGCAAAGTAATGAATACATTTCCTATTGAGCATTGTTGTCTCCTTTTTGTTTTCCCCATACCATCCCTTCCCTCCCACCTCCTCAACTACCCCCCACCCCGTTCCCTGCCGAAGTTGTAAAATTCATTTTTCAACATAGTTTTTTGTACATCTCATTGTTACAGTGGGTCAACTTCTCAAATTTGGGGATGGGAAGGGAAAAAACAAAATACTTAAATAAGGATATCTCCTCTTTTTTACACAAAGATGAAAGAAAATGAAAAAAGCTAGGTTATTCAGAATTACATATTCAATGTTTGTGCTATTCTGATTAATTGCTAATATGAAAAGTATCTTTAATATGTCATTGTTTTCCTGTCTGTCAAACCATTTTTAGCTTTACTGGGTTCTCATTGACGTAGAATAGATTGTACACATTTATGGTAAACTTCTTGATACATTTGGGTATATGCATAATAGCCATGACAGCAACACCGATTTTTAACATATGTAGCACCTAGAAAAATGTCAGTATGTGTGTGCACGCATGTGCATGTGTTTATTTGGTAAGAACACAGCTTGAGATCTTTCCTGTTTAGTTGTTTTAAAGCACACAATAGATTTTGGATAGCTTGCTGTGTAGAAGACACCTAGAACTTTTTTTACACAGTCAATTTTATATACATATATATAGATATAGATATATACAGATACACATACACACATGTATACCTATTTGTATAATCATGTTTTATTTTGCCAATTATTTTGGAGCCAAGTGTCTAGGAGTCTCATGTGTTTTGTCCATGTGTTAGATGCATGAATCCTTGGATCACAGGATTTATTGAATATTATTTATTCAATAAACCAATGCTTTTAAGGATTAAAATTACATATGAGGAGAGGTTGAACAATTACATCATCAACTACTCAATACTTTGTGCATTTGAGATACTTATTAATTTGAAGTAATAAAAATATAAATTTGAAGATAATCTGTGAAAGTAGGAAAAAGTCCAAGGGTTATATAATGTGATCACACATCTCTGTATACCTGTTCTAGTCACTCAATGCAGCAACCTAACAGAAAATAAGACAGAAAGATGATACACATGGAAGAACAAAATCCCAATATGTGATTTCCCATGATTTCATATTTATATGACTTAATTTTTGTATCATTTAATGTGAGGAGTTTTCTGGAAAGCCATAGTACACTCAAAAATATTTTTCCAATAACTTGCAGTGTTCGTGCGTGCTCTTAAAAGCATAGCACACAAAAATATATGCTGTAGGCATGCAAATTTCTATGTATATGTATGTTTCAACTGTGAGCTTTAGAATCTAATTCAAATTTTTTAATCATGGGTATTTTCCCAACTATCTATAATTGAAGACATTTAAGGAAGTTATACATTTGGGAAATTGTAAAGAATTATCTAAAAGTAGCATGCTCTAGCATAAAGTCATAGTGTAGTCTGAATTTCAAATCAATTCTGCCTTGTTAAATGTGTTTATATGACCATCTAAGTGAAGCCTACCTCCCCTTGAAAACATTAATGTCTTGTCAAGTGTCTACTTGGAAGGATACTTTGCAAAGAGACTTGAAAATACAGAGTTTTTAACACTTTTCTAAGATGAGCTGAATCTCATGAAGAAATCCACTGAAAAGGTCAAAGTTGTGGGAATGGATATTGCGAGACAGATCTGTCTCCCTGGTAATTACTCTAATGAGTCTACTTTATTTTGTCCATGCTAACATTTATTGTAATGCCTTTGCCCTCTGCTGTCTTAATGGTGACAAAGAGCTCATGCATCAAGATTGAAAGATATTGATTGATCTATAAACAATAAAAATAAAACTACGCAGTCTCCTAATGGGCAATCATGTAAGATATCTATTTTAAAATGACATAAGAAGTAGCAGACTGTATTTCTTCATGACAAGATTATTTAAGGTAGATGGTTGAATTTTCATGACTTTTGTGACTGAAGCCAGAAACATCCCCAACCATAAAAACTATTTACAGACAATTTATTCTTGATTTGATGGTCAAATTGTGAAATTGGCCTTATTTTTAGATATTACCATATATTAACATATTGACATATCCCATTTAACCCCACATAGTATTTATTTTTATTCAAAACATATGACCATTGACATTCCAGTACTAGGGAACTTTATAAGGTTTTTTTTCTTCTCAATTTTCCTAGTGACAATGGTATTTTGTTTGATTTCTTGTTTACTATTAATTTTATTCACTTGTACATACTTAGAATATGATTTGTATATTTAAGTTGATAAAACTTCACAAATTGTTAATAATAAATATATTATTTATATGTGGGAAGAAGAGTGGTGGGGCCTCATCCCTCAAAAAATTAAATTCAACCCTAGTGCATTGTTGGTGGAATGTAAACTTGTTCAATCACTTTGGGAAGTAGTATGGAGGTTCTTCAAAAGACTCCACATAGAGCTTCCTTAGGACCCAGCAATCCCACTTTTGGGCATTTACCCAATGATCACAAACAAGACCATACTAAAGCTACCAGCACAACTATGTTCATTGTAGCATTATTTACCATAGCTAAGATATGAAACCAACCCATATGCCCCTCGGTAGATGAATGGATCAAAAAAATGTGATATATATATATATATATGTATATGTATATGTATGTATATATATATATATATGAATCTATGCCTCCATCCGAAAGAATGGCAATGCCCATTTGTAGGAAATGGAAAGACTTGGAAAAAATTATATTAAAGGAAGTAAGCCAGGGCAAAAGAAACAGGTCCCATAATTTCCCTTATTTGAAATAACTAGTGTATAGGACAAGCAGAAAAGGCCAAAAGCTATGTACATATGACCACATAAGATAATGTTAAGTAATATTAACCCCAAGATAGGGACACAAATATCTTTTTTCTTTCTTGCTATTGTTTCTAATATATTTATAACATACCACGTGATGTTTTTGTTGCTTTGTATGTTCCTCTACCACAGTATAATCCCTGTTTTCACTGTATTTGATTCAGGTGCCCTTCATCTTGTATATACACTTCTCTAATTCAGGAGGGGAAGGGAAAAAACAAAACTCTGAAATAAGGATGCAGGTTGACCCATTGTAGCAATGAGATGTACAAGACACTATGTTGAAAATGAACTTTACAACTTCGGGTGTGTGGGGGTGCTGGGGTGTGTTTGTAGAGGTGGGAGGGAAGGGATGGTGGGGGCAAAACAAAGGAGGAGGCAGCAATGCTCAATAGGAAATGTATACATTACTTTGCTCATGTAACTCTAACCCCTCTATACAGCATTTTTACAATAAAAACATACAAAAATTAAATTCAGTAGACTAATTTGTAAATAATTCAACCATAATTATATATAAATATAGAACATATTAGAGGGCCTCATGAGTTTCAAAAATTATCAATAGAAAATTTTCTTTAAAACCTTCAGTTTTGATAGTTTAGAGAGTGAATTTAGTATAATGGATGATTAAAACTTATTAACTGGGTGAACCTGGGTACATCATTCACTCCCTCTATACTTTATTGTCTACAACAATAAAATGTCAATAAGACAAACTATGCTTAAAGTAAGAATTACATGAAATATGAAGTTAAGACTTTCTCTACATGGCTTGGACAACAGACATACATGATCAAAAAAGACAACTATAATTCCCATTCTTCTCTCTTCTGTCCTCATATTTGTTCTCATTAGTGGTATTGTGATCAAAATAAACTTCTGTTCTTAGAAATCCAAGTGAAGGGATAAAAGTAAACAGCATAAACATCATAGTTTGGAAAACCATGAGTAATTAATTGTAGATGGAAGTTACGATTCATGGACAAAATAACAGCAGAAAATGAGCCTAGAACTGAAAAAAAAATAAATTTATAGAACTGAATGGAAACTGGATTTCATTTACATAGAAGGAATTCTACAAGATACTTTTAAAGAATGTGGGTGATAGATTAATTGGTGTAAAAGCTAATTACTGGTTCTGGTGAGGGTGGTTTGGTATTGGGTATACTGCTATTTCATCCATCACATTACTCTAGGAACATCATATAATTTTTATTTTAAAAATTGTTTTTATTTCATTAGAGAAATTTTATGTTTTGTTTACTTGTTTATTTTGGCTGAGACCAGAACTCAAACTCTGTTTATTTGGCTGATTAGTAATACCCTACCTGTGTTTGTATTATATCTCAAATATGTGAATCAGGTAGTTACAGGGTTTCCTACCAATTCATTTGTTCTACAGTCTTTATTTTTTTCCTCTTTTGTTCTCCTTTTATACTTTGCCTTTTTAATGGCCAGTAACAAAATTGGATAGTGAATATATCCATCCTTTACTAATCTGTGAACAGAAGATTAAATATTGAAGTATGGACAGGACTCCATTTTCATTTATGCTTTTCCCATGTCTGTTATAAATAATAACTAAATTTCATTTCCAATTTTCATATTTCAATTATTTAATCAATACTTTCTTCCTTTAAAATTGGCAAAATGAATGAATTAGAACAACAAATTTTGGCTGGGATATGAGGATAAAGGAACCCTATTGTACTTTTGGTGGGAATGTAAACTAGTACAACCACTCTAGATAGCTATCTGGAAGTTTCACAAAAAAACTAAATATAGATCTTCCTTATGACACAGTCATACCACTCCTGGGCATCTACCAAGAATATCACAATCCAGGGTAAAGATACTTGTATATCCATGTTCATTGCTTCACTATACACAATGGCCAAATTATAGAAACAACCCAGATGTCCTACAATAGATAAGTAATATACATCCATTACAAAGGATAGTATTATGTCATTTTCAGGGAAATGGATACAACTAGAACAAATCATGTTAAGTGAAGTAAACCAAGCTCAAAGACACAAATGGCATGTTTTCTCTCATATACAGAAGCTAGATTTAAAATACCCAGGGACGGGCTGGGAAGGTGGCTCAGTGGTAGAGTGCTTGTCTTGCATGCCCGAGGCCCTGGGTTTGATTCCTCAGCACCACATAAGCAAAAAGAAAAAAGCAGGAAGTGGCACTGTGGCTCAAGTGGTAGAGCGCTAGCCTTGAGCTGAAGAGCTGAGGGACAGAGCCCAGGCCCAGAGTTCGGGCCCCACAACCGGACCCCAAAAAAAAATACCCAGGGACATGATAAATTATACAGGACTCTAAGCATTCACACACAGTGAGACCAAAGGAGAATACTCTCAGGAGAGGAACACAGAGGCATAATGCCTATGGGCATCTGATTGTATGTTAATTATGGAAATGAACTCTAGGAAATGTAAATAGTTTTTTTTCTTTGTTGTTTTTGTTTTATTTTTGTCTTGTTTGTTCTTTAATCTGTCTTTGGGAGGACAAGGGGAGGCACAGAAATGGAGACACAAATGGTGAACAAGCATAGCAGTGGTACTCACTAGACAGTATGCTGAACATGAACTATACAACTATACAAGTGATTGGGAATAGGTGGGGGAACTGGAAGAGAGCGAGGAAAGATCAAAAAATAAATGAACTTTTTTCCTGACTTATGTAACTATGACCCTATTGTACATCACCTTTATAAAAACAACCACCAAAAAGCCAAAATGAATTATGCTAGTTAATTAGTAACTTTCAGAGATCAAACCCAGCATCTTACACATGCTAATGAAGTGCTCTGCCACTGTGTTGATGTCTTAACATCATGTGACCAATTGTTCCATTACTCAGTGGCATATTTTGTGTGTTTGGATATATTGTGTGGGTGTTAGAATCAAATTCACATCTGAATCTCTACAACAGGTGAAGGGAATTGCTGTGTACAATGTGGGTGAACTTTTAAGGAGGCAATTACAGCCTTAAACAGCATAAATTCTGGCTGTCTTCAAGGTATGCCATTTAGTTTGAGAGGAACTTATACCATTGGGTTTCCTGAGTTGCTGGTTCTGTCTTTAGTCCTCTGGAAAATCCAGGCAAATACAATATAATAAAACAACAGTAACTGTTTCTGAGTATTGTCCACATAGAGTATGCCAGGCCTGTATATGTTTCATTTACCAAATACAGTACTTCATAGTTTTTCTTTTGTTGATTCTACAATTTTAAATGTGTATAATTGTATTTAATCCAAAATTGTTAATATGGCGATGTGCATTAATGTGTGCAAAGGACTTGCAAGAATGCCTGCTGTCTACTATGCACTTAATACTAGCTCTTTTGTATTATTTGTGTTTATATTATGGTTCAAAAAGCTGTGTTAGAGATAAAATCTTACTTGTAATAGGGCTGCAAGGAGGGTTTAAGTGGTAGAGTGCTTGCCTAGCAAGAGCAAGGCCCTGACTACAAACTCTAATATCCCAAAAACAAAACAAATACAAAACAAATGTCTAATATCACTGATAATTTACGAAGTTAAGGTTTGAATCATATATTTGATTTAGTCTTAGGACATACTCTTAACCAATAGATATCATTGGGATGACATACTCTGATTACTTTATAGTAATGATAAACACTATTATATATACTAATGATAATATAATGATCTATATAATTTATATATCTATTATAATATAAATTTAGAATAATTTTAAAATTCATTTGCTTTGAATTTGGTGGTTTGAAAAAATTGAGCATATCACCATCTGTTTATAGAAGAATCAAAATTGGAAAGTCTCCGGCTGCAGGTGGCTCACGCCTGTAATCCTAGCTACTCAGGAGGCTGAGATCTGAGGATCATGGTTCAAAGCCAGTCTGGGCAGGAAAGACGGTGAGACTCCTATCTCCAATAAACCACTAGAAAACCGGAAGTGGCGCTGTAGCTCAAGTGGTAGAGCACTAGCCTGAGCTGAAGAGCTGAGGGACAGCGCTCAGGCCCAGAGTTCAAGTCCCACGACTGACAAAAAAAAAAAAGGGAAGACTTGAAAAGATAGGTACTTGCAAGATGCTAGGGTGGAGCCAAGGGGAGATGGATTGAAGAATGAAGCAGGGAAGGGGAGAGAAAGCCAGCAAGAATTAATTGTATATATACAATTAATATAAGGGAAGGAGTAGGTTGAAGGGGGCTGAAAATGTTGAGGAGATGACACAGATCAAGATGCATTGTACACATAAAGTGTTCAATAAAAGGCATATATATATATATATATATATATATATATATCCTAAAATTAAGGGAAGGGATGTGTTGGGAGGGGTGGGTGAAATGGTGAAAGGAACAACATTGATCAAGATGCACTGTATTCATAAACTGCTTTTTAAAATGGCAATTCTATTGTAGAAGCACTTAAAGATAATAAAAAATATTCACTGAAAAGAATATGTAGGGGCTGGGAAGGTGGCTCAGCGGTACAGTGCTAGCCCTGCATGCATGAGGCTCTGGACTTGATTTCTCAGCACCACATAAATAGAAAAGGCCGGAAGTGGCACTGTGGTTTAAGTGGCAGAGCACTAGCCTTGAGCTGAAGAGCTAAGGAAGCACTCAGACCTAGAGTTCAAGCCCCATAACTGACCAAAAAAAAAAAGAATATGAAAGAAAGTGTGCACTAACTTTCATCTATCCAAGAGTTTCTATCATGTGATCAGAGTTGATAGAGGAGATACATCTGTCCATATGTAATGTAATACCAAGGTTACATTATCCCTTGTATTCTACTCATCTGGTTCTGTCTTTTTGTGTTGGTAATTGGGCTCTGAGATATTTCTATCAATCAGCTCCTCTCTCTCCCTCTTTTATTCACTTTCTCTCCTGTTCCTTCCATCCCTTCTCTCTCCTCTCTCTCTCTTTCTCTCTCTCTCTCTCTCTCTCTCTCTCTCTCTCTCTCTATCTGGTTTCTGGCTTTGAAAATTACTTTTCTTCATCTAATTGTTTAATAAAAGTTAACTTTGTACTTGAGTGAACCATTTTAGAAGAAAATTCAAGGCAGAAAGGAGTAACACAAAAGGATAAAAGGTCCCAGTTATGTTCTTAGAAAGCTTATATTGTAATGTACTACCTTTCATTTTCAGGATCATTAATTTTCTTTCAATTTACCAACTAGAAGGACTAATTTAGATGCCTACAGCTATTACATAAATAGAATTAAGCAAATTTATTTTCTTTTGTTTTTGTTTTGTCTCTTTTAATGAACCTCTAGTTTCTAACCAGTTTTCCTTTCAAGCACCAGTTTAGATTGAGTTATTTCTTTTTATAATTTGATTTTCTTGTCAAGGTAATATACAGAAGTGTCATAGTTACATATGTAAGGTAGTAGGTACATTCCTTGTTGAATTTGTTACTCCTTCCGTGAAACACATAGACCAGCAAGAAGACCTGAACCTTCCTAGGACTTGCTAGTCATCTATTTGCATGGAAGGAAACTGTTTTAAGCCTTTGTAATACTCTCAGAATTTTATGGATGGTGTGGTAAAATGGGGTTATCCAAGAACTTGGTGAAGACTTAAAGAGGGACTTCTTGGGTTTTGAGAGATAAGAAATCTTTCTCATCTTTCTCCATATGATCTCTTCTTTCTCTTTATTTTCTTTCTAGTTCCCATTCGTCACTTTCCCTTCCGCCAGCTCCTTCATCTCCCCCTTTCCCTTTGCTTGTTCAAAATCTCTTCCTCCTTCTAGTTATCTTTACATGCTGCTAGGAACAAAAACAAAGAATGTGTGCTAAGAATATTTCCACATCGATGTAGCTAGAAGTTGCACAGGGGAAGGAAGCTAGATGAGAGTAGGGATAATGTAATGAAGCATATGACACAGAATCATCAGTAGAGGTAATGAACATAATGAATTAAACAAATCATTATTACAGTAAGTCTTTTAAGTTGCAAATCCATTTACTCATAACAGTAAATAAAAAATTCAGTTATCTCTACTAGCTGTTAAGGGTGTTTTCCCCTTAACTCTGGTATCTGTGCCTTCACTCTGAAGCCTGTGCCTTCATCTTGATGGTAATTTTTCCAGACTGAGAAAATACAAAACTGTCATGTCAAGAAACTCAGTAAAGACCTGAAACTGGAATTATTCGGGAATGAAAATACAAAGTAGGAAATCTTTATATAGTATATGCATTCAAAATGACATGATTGAAAGTTACTTTCAAAAGCCTGTTGTGATGACATAGTTTTTAATTGTAATACTCTGATGCAGGAGACTTCAACACTGGGTCTACAAATTATTTAATCATTTTGAAAAAGGATCATGATTACTAATATTCTAAGTAACTAAATCTGTTAATCCAAAATATATTCCATTCATATCCATGAAAGAAGGGATTGAATAGCATCTATAATATAGAAATTCTTTTTACCAACAAATATTTACTAGCCACATGAGGGATATATACACTGTTTAGCCAACGAATCAAGTTCTCTGAGTTGATACC
This sequence comes from Dipodomys ordii, assembly GCF_000151885.1. Lineage (NCBI taxonomy): Eukaryota > Metazoa > Chordata > Mammalia > Rodentia > Heteromyidae > Dipodomys > Dipodomys ordii. The sequence continues at coordinate 1,474,366 of NW_012267268.1, read as the reverse complement.
CTTGACATTCTGTGAATAATAACAGAAAATTCCTTGATTCTTCCACATGGAAGGAAGTATATAATTTGTCAAATGAATTTGATACTGTCCAGTCCTTTCATAGTCATTAAAGGTAGACAGAGTCTCATGAGTAGGTGAAAGACAAGATTGGAATTAAGGAGGAAGAACAGAAGTATTTGAATTAAAAATGAAAATGATTGAATGTATGTACTAAAAATAAAGGGTAATTACCTTTCTTATAGAACACAGGACTTAAAAATGTACACAGGATAAGCCTAGGTGGAGCCAGCCCAGGAAGACAAAACCAGGATACTCTTGCTTCCAATTAACCAGCAGAAGGCTGGAAGTAGATGTGTGGTTTCAAGTGGAGGGTGCCACCCAGGAGTGGATGAAAGTAAGTGAGAGGCCCTGTGTTCACACACACACACACACACACACACACACATTACATACAAGAATGTAATATTTAATTGAATTCTTTTCATTTTCACCATTTAAGAGCAGAACATAATCTGACCTTTGTGGAGCTGCAATAAAGTGTTGTAATTTTTTTAAAAAAAGAGCAGAACATTGTTATCTGCAAGGATATTAAGTTAATCTTACTTTATAATATCAAATAAAATATTAATAGGATATTGATTAATAGCGTCCTAGAAATTAAGAACATTTTAAAAAGGAGTAAGATAGAAATACCAAAGTATGCATATATCAGAATTTAACTTGTAGTCAAAATACAATTTTGTGAATTTGGTATTAGTAGTCAAATATAATGCTTTCTATAATAAACTCTGTCTATAATAAGTATCATGGATTGTTGATAGTCACTTAATTCTATAGGGTCCATTGCAATCTCTTTCTGTTAATGAATTCAGAGAACATAACATAATAGTAATTTCTTTCATTTACACTGATCATTGGCACATGGGCAATTTCTAAACAGGTTGAGGCAATTCCCTTATCCCACCAAGAAAAAATGCACACTTTTCAAATATACACAATTTTCTGCTATTTGCATTCTCTTTCTTGCCATTATACTTGGTGCTTCGTGTTTGGCCCCATGCCACTGAATATGTTTCTAATCTTTACTTTCTATCAGTGGTGAAAGACACATTACTAAGAGGCAACCATAGTTATATAAATTCACTCCATGTCCATATAGGACTGGCCTGTGACACTACCTTTAACTAATTTCAATCACTACTTTGCTTATACTACATGGCCAGCTCCATTCAAGTCTAAAAAGACTTGGTCCATTCTGTCTCTTCAGGTGCTTAGAGAACCATGATCAATGGTGAACATTTTCAATAAGATTTCAATGCCTGCCTTGCCTTCCATTGAGCTGGACTCTCTCCACAAATGGCTGCACACTCTTAAATTCTACCTACACTCACACAGGTTCCTGTTTCTCATTCCACTTCACTTGGGGTAATGGGAAATAGTTTGGAAAATAGGAGAAAGGTACAAATATTCATATGATTTTTGCTGTCAAAAAGTACACACGCACGTACATGTGTGTGTGTGTGTGTGTGTGTGTGTGTGTATGTGTGTGTGTTTGTAAAGGCATATCAGCAGCACTGAGATTTGAAAGTCAGGGTACTGCACTTGGTAGGGAAGTGATTCATTTGAAACATTCCCCCAAACCTTTTTATCTTTAGTTTATTTTACAATTGAGTCTCTCACTTTTGCCTAGATTAACATTGGATCATGATTCTTTTACCTACTCAGTTCCCACTGCTGGGATTTTATGCTTGTGCCTATACCAATGTACTCCAGTAACATATTTTTATTATATTTGAAGTGATGCTTTAAAATATGAGATCTGTACACTGAGCAAATTAATGTATAGATTACCTAATTTACTCATCATTTTGGTGGCAATAATACTTCATATCTACTCTTATAGCCATATATAAATATTATATTAACTACAGTCATTATGTTGTATATCAGAACAATTGAACTCATTCTTCTAATTTAAGTTTTGTATTTTGACCACCATTGACCCAATACTTCCATTATACCTACATTGTCCCACTCTCTATTTCTAGAAATTCGTGTTTTTTTTCTGATTTTACTTGTAAGAATTTGTTTTTAAATAAAATATTAGTGAACAGTCATCTTTATTTTTGTTCTGATGGATTCTTCTTATCCCTTGATGCAAAAAATGTTAGTTCTAAAAGTTAACTCTAATGTTATTTATATAGATACATAGACTATATCACCAGCATAAAGTGTTTTGTTTTCTTGCCACAGTGGTTATGAGTCTACACTGAGTTAGTCACAACTTGCTGTACTTTGAATGTTTTTGTGTCCTTCAAAGGTCATGTTGATACTTTTGATACTTCATATCTTCTACAATCCAGGTGTTTCAAATGTGATCTTACTAGAAAGTCTTGAGGAAAGCTTCCTCATTAATTGAAATGTAATCTGTTTAAAAGAGGATATATCTCGAATTTAAGGTATGCTGAGGATGAGACCGTGGTCAGGGGGAAGGGGCCAACTGCAAATGCAGTCATAATATTCAGCATATACATGTGAAGTTAGAACTATGATGATTGAGGGGATGGATCATGTCGGGAGAGATGGAGGGAAAACAATGGAAGTGGTGACATTTATGACACAATTATACCCATAAATTGATACTAATTGAAATTCTTTTGTACAATTACTTAAAGATAATAAAAATGAGTAAAAGTAAAAAATATGAATATATACAATAAATAAAAATACAAGTGGGCCTGGGAAGGTGGCTCAGTGGTAGAGCACTTGCCTTGCATGCCTGAGGCCCTGGGTTTGATTCCTCAGCACTACATAAGCAAAAAGAAAAAAGCCAGAAGTGGCGCTGTGGCTCAAGTGGTAGAGTGCTAGCCTTGAGCTGAAGAGCTGAGGGACAGCGCCCACGTCCAGAGTTCAGGCCCCAGGACCGGATGCTCCCCCCCAAAAATACAAGTGTCTTCATGCAACCTTCTGTTAATTTGCTGTGACTTGTTCTTCTGCCTGCTGCTAAAGGAGGTAAGAAAACAGCATTTCCCCACATCAACATCTGTGAGAAGTAAACTTCTGTTCTTTATAAGTACCCAGCTACTCAAGAATTTTGTTGGAGCACCAGAAGTTATTACAAACGTTTCATTATTTTTTTTATTTTGTGCTATTTTGAACACAGAATATATCTATCTTGTTCTGTTTTCATCACTTACACTCTTATAGTGAAAAGCACATCTTGTATAGTATCATCACTGAAGGTGCTCACAAACCATGGTTCGCACTACCTACTAAGTCATTGACCAGATGAATGAGTGTAATCATGCACTACTACACAGAGAAGTTCAGGAGCTTTTCTGTGTGCTTGCATAAACTCCTCTAGTGCCTGAAATTCCTGCTCCAGGAAAGCAGGCTCTGGGAAATGGCTAGAGAGGTGATTATTAAGTCTGTTATGCCCATAAGGGAGGCAGTCTCCACTCTGTAAAGAAAGAATAAGCCCTTCCTTGCCTTCAAATGTTCCATATGCTCTTGTTTCCTCTTCCTATCCATGCATCAGTACAGTATAGGCATTGAAAATAGACAGGGAAATCTCCAATCCATATAGAGGAGATGTCAGCATAGTGGTTAACAGCTAGTAATAATGAGAAACTCCATGATGAATAAAATAACAAATATGAAGAGTCAAAGACATATGCTGTGTGTGTGTATGTGTGTGTGTGTGTGTGTGTGTGTGTGTGTGTGTGTGTTATGTGAAGAGAATTACATTACATTTACCAGTTAGGATTATATTCTATTTATTTAACAAAAAGTCAACCATCTTGATTAAAAGTAACATATTGAAGCTCCTTTATTTTGACTGTAATAATACTTATATATTGTCTTTCATTCCAGTAGTTGTTATCTCATGTTCATCATATAAATACTCCAAATCTAACGTGAAGTGTTACAGAGGAAAGAAAGGAAGGAGGTAGACAAGTTTGCTAGTTGCCTACTAGTCTCAAATAGATTTGTCCCTTCATAATACTGGGGAAGAACAATTTTTACAAAAGCAACTGAGAGCTAACAGTTTAATTTTCTCTTATTTTAAGTTAGATATATGCCTATTCTGAACAGCATATTTTTGTTTGTTGCTTTGTCCTTTTCTTATTTTGTTTGCACTTGGTGGGGTTTGGGAGACAAGATCTCACTATGAAGCCCAGTTGGATCCTGAGTTCTATCTACTGAAGCCTCCTAAATTCTGGGATTACATGTGTGTACTACTATTCTAGGCCTTAAAGGTTTTGTCTGATTTTTTGGAAAAAGAAGGAGATATTATTTCAAGTATGCCTTCGTTTTGTTTTGTATAACTTGTTTTGTTTTGTATAACTTTAGGAAAATAAAATTTCCTATTTATAACCCCTATTTTTTCACAAGTAAAATAAAAATAGGCTATATAAGGGATTCTGTCTAAACACAGGGCATGACAGGTAAGGAAAGGGTGAGAAAAACATAAGTGTCTCCAGAGGATGGTGGAGACCTGGAGGTCAAAGGGTTCATCAGAGCAGGAGTGTAATTGATCACCTGCATCTTATCATGGTCTTATACATATGTATAGTTTTTTTTCCCAAATAAATTTTAAAATTATTGTGTGTGTGTGAGTATGTGTCAAAAATGTTGGTAATGAGCACAATGTTTCAAACAAGAGAAAAAGAACAAAGTACCTGGGGGTAGGAGGATTTGAACCCAGTCACTAGGAAATGATTTTGTCTGAGTTTACCAGGCTCTTTTAACTACTAAACAGTCTGTCTTGGCTTACTGTCTGAGGCCATTACAGAACACTTGCCCAGCATCCTCTGGTTGAGCATGGGGAGCTCCAAAGGCAACTTTCCATGAAATTTCTTCCAATTTAACTTTGCTCCTTTACATACTTCCTTCTAGCTTGATCACTATCACTTTTTAAATTATTTTATTGTAAATATGCTGTACGGGGGCAGGGGGAGTTCCAATTACATGAGTAAGGTAATGAGTACATTTCTTGTGGAATATTGTTACTCCCTCCTTTGTTTTTCTCCTCTCCCTTCCCTCCCCCACCTGCCCCACTCCCCACCCCCAAGAAGTTTCATTTCCATCATAGTGTCTCGTGAGTATCATTGATGCAATGGGTCATCCTGTGTGCTTGTTTCAACATCTTGTTATTTCCCTTCTCCTTCCCAAATTAGATAAATATATATACAAGATGCAGGGTACCAAAAGCAAATATGGTGACAACAGAGGATATAGCACAGGGGGAAGAACATACAAAGGAAACCAAAAAATATATATATAATAGTACATTAAAAATGGCAATGACAAAGAAAAACCTCTTGTGTACATATCTTGGAGTTCATTTGTTTAGCATCATCTTATATGGCTGTATGTACATAGTTTTTGAGCTTTTCTGCTTATCTGACAGGATTATCCTAGACATATACTAATTATTGCAAATAAGGGAAACATGGGACCTTTATTTCTTTAGGTCTGGAAATTTTTTAAAAATCCAATTATCTTATTAGAAATTTATATCTTTGTTGAGCAAAATTTACACAAATTTACATTAGGATTGTTTATACTGGCAAATAAACTCCACCTCACACAAACATTCCCAATAAACTGACTAAATGTAGAAAATGTCCCTTTCCAGTGGGTTTAGACATAGCTTAGTTTTTTTTCTTTAATTTAAGATATTTAAGCATCTTTAATGTTTGTTGTGAGACTAGATTTAGAATTGTGAACTGTTTATCTGGTTATGTGCTGATGACCATGAAAACAATAGAGAATAACAAAGGCAAAGAAAGAAACATGGAGCTCAGAGATTCAACCCAGACCCTTGTACATGAGTAGGCCAGCACTCAAGCTACATCCTCAAAAACAGTACTTAGCTATATACTTTAAAAATATAGGGCTGGGAATGTGGCTTAGTGGCAGTGTGCTTGCTTAGCATGCATGAAGCCTTGGGTTCAATTCCTCAGTACCACATAAACAGAAAAACCCAGAAGTAGTGCTGTAGCTCCAGTGGTAGAGCTGGTAGTGTTGAGGACAGAGAGGCTTGGGGACAGAGCCCAGATCCTGAGTTTAAGCCCCAGGACCAGCATATATATGCATGTATGTATATATATATATATATACACACACACATATATACATATACATATATATGCACATATACACATATATACATATATATGTATATATATTCATGTTATTACCTACATTTTTCACCAAATTTTCTAAGCTATATTGATAAGAAGATGATTTAACTTGTCCTGGATTGACTGTGAAAGTTTAAAAAGTAACCAACAAGGCCCCCAGGTTCTAACCTAGTAGAAATTCATATTTAATAAAGTAATGTCAATTTTAGCAAAAGGAAAATTCTGTGCACAGGGCAGATTTTATTTCATGAGGACAAACATTGAAAATTTGTGATCAGTTTTCTAAAAGTGTGCTGAATGTAACTATGCTTGTGAGCAAATTTAATTCTAGAACATGCGTATTTTTTTTCTTTTTTTAACTTAAAAAGAGCCTCAAAGAATAATTCTGTGAATAGAACTTCATATTTGTTCTATGTCATGCCATCTAAGATTGTGACTTTGACACTTCATCATTTTTTTATTGTTGTTGTTAATCCACCTTTCAAGTTTTCTTCAAGTGTCACTTCGAATGAATGGATTTTCAACCTACAAAGGTAGACTCCTTTAGTCTTCAGTTTTTCTATCTCTCTACAATTTTTTCATGCTACTAATGTTCTTTATTAACAATTGTGTTAATTATGAAATACAATGAATTGGTTCCTTAACCTATAGCAGCTACAGTCGTCAATGCCACCATGAAGTGTTTTCGGCAATTTAGAAGACAAACTGTCTTAGACATAATTTTAGCTGTAGCAATGAGTTGTACATAATGGAACAGCTTATATAAGATTGACCCACTAAGCTCATCGATGTGATTTAATTCTGCAATCCCATTTGCAACTTCTGTTTTTATTTGTTTGCTTCCCAAAAGAATTAATTGCAAGGACCAAGACTGAATTTAATTGGCAAACATGAGGAAATTGAATTAACTTCTTTTGATTGCATGACAAATAATTTAAACGACTCTGTAATGCATTGGGCATTGCTTCTTGAGTTCTTGGTAGTTATCTATTGATAGACCTTCAGAAAAGACAAATGAGGCCAATCTATTTTACGGAAATAACCACATGAATATTTGGGCAGATTATGCAAAATTTTCTCAATACTGTACTTAAATGTATAATCACAAATGTGTCTACATTGTGAGATTTTATAGAGAACTAGAATGAGCAGAATATATATCCACAGATTTGTGTCTATATAAATATACATATACATATATGGGGAGATGGGGAGAGAGAGAGAAGAAGGGCAGAGCACATCCAGAAGAAGGAGGAAGGAGGGAGAGCAATTGAGAAAGGAAACAGTGGAGTGAGCCAGTGGATTGAGGGAAGAACAATAGAACTGAGCAAAAGACAGACTGGTGGAGAGAGAAAAAAACAAAGAAAGACAATCATGAAATTCTCATTTTGAGGATTATGATATCAGACTATTTTTTTTGTCAAGGTGATGTGTACAGAGGAGTTACAGTTACTTAAGTAAGGTAATAAGTACATTTCTTGTCAAACTTGTTACCCCTTACCTCATTTTTCTCCTGCTTTCCCTCCCCCCACCCCATCTCCAAATTGTACAGATCATTTCCAACATATTGTTTTCTGTATATCCCTATTGCATTGGTTCCCCCATTGACCTTTGTCTCACCATTCTGTTGTTTCCCTCCCCTTCCCTAATTCAAATGCATGTATATAAATTACCAGGGCACCAAAATCAAATACAGTGACAAACTAGCGATATACCATAGAGGGCAGAATATACAAAAGAAACAACAACAACAACAAAGATGCATAGTACATTAAAAACAATAACAACAAAGAAAAACCTCTTGTTTCCATGTATTGAAGTTCATTTCATGTAACATCATCTTATATGATCATATGTACATAGCCATTCTGTTATTCTGCTCACCTTCTAAGATTATCATAAACATATACTAATTATTGTAAATAAGGGAAACCATGGGATCTGTTTTTCTCTGGGTTGGGCTTACTTCACTTTATGCGATTTTTTTTCCATGTCTTTCCATTTCATTACAAATGGAGTAGTGTCATTCTTTCTGATGGAAGCATAGAATTCATATATATGTATGTATATATATATATATATATATATATATAATATGGCATTTTCCTGATCCAGTCATCTCCCAAGGGGCATTTGGATTGGTTTCATATCTTAGCTATGGTGAATAATGCTGTGATAAACATATTTTTGTGCTGGTAGTTTTATATGGCCTTGTTTGTGATAATTTGGGTAAATGCCCAGAAGTGGGTTTACTAGGTCCTAGGGGAGATCTATGTGTAGTCTTTTGAGGATACTTCATACTGCTCTTCAAAGTGTTTGAACAAGTTTACAATTCCACTAACATTGTTGTAGCATTCCCTTTTGACCACATCCCCTCCAGCATATGTTTTTTATATTTCTTGATTATAGCCATTCTAACCAGGGTGACGAGGCCCAGTGGAATAGAATTCAAGATCCAGAAATGAACCCACAGACCTATAGCTACCCAATGTTTGATAAAGGATCCAAAAAATAGGATGGAAGAAAGACAGCCTCTTCAGTAAATGGTGTTGGCAAAATTGGTTAAACACTTGTAGAAAAACTAAAGTTAGATCTTTATATATCACCTTGCACCAGAATCAACTCCAAATGGAAAACCTTGAAGTAAAAACAGACACTCTGAAAACATTACAGGAAGGAATAGGAGAAATGCTAAGGCTCCTTGGCACAAACCGAAATTTTCTTAATAAACACCCAGAAACACAACAAATCAAATGGTTGGACAAATGGGATTGCATGAAACTGCAGAGCTTCTGTATATGGCAAAGGACATAGCTAACGATGAATAGAAAGCCCACAGATTCAGAGAAGATCTCCACTAGACATACAACAGATAAGGGCCCCATATCTAAAATATACTTAGAACTCAAAAAATTAAATCCCCTGAAAACAAGTCCTCAAAGAAACAACCACCCCATTGAGTCGGCTAAAAACTTGGAGAGACTTCTCTGAGGAGGAAATAAGAATGGCTAATGGACACATGACAAAATGCTCAACACCTCTGGCCATAAAAGAAATGCAAATCAAAACAACATTCAGACTTTTTTTTCCACTTGTTTCTAGCATTCTTGTTCTGGAGGACCTTCTCCAGAATTTTCATAGGAATCCACAGGCTTATATAAGTAGAAGTGAACATCACTAATTACCTTCCCCAAATGGGTCTCATCTGGTACATGCATAAGTACACCAGTAGCTAAGAATCCCTGAAGTCTTCTACCCCATACCACTCTCAGCCCTACAGGCCTAAATTAGAATACAGGCCTGGTCATTTATAGGATAAATGATACAAATAATTTATTTGCCATATCAATTCTCCATTTTCTCTAAAAAATAACAACTACTAGTCTTATACATTTTCTTTGTAGGAATCTTTCCTCTAATCCAGTCTCTGGTCTCAGTATAGAATCAAAGCAGTGCTGATTTGTCTATTATGCCAACACTTCTGACATGAGCTACTAGACTTCTTCTTCAGTACTCCCTTAGACTTTTCTCCCACCTGATGCTCTGACATTAATTCCTCTAATAAATCACTATGCCTACAAGTACAATTAGTACCTCTGAAGTCAGGTGGCCATATATTTTAAACCTATCTGTCTCTCAAGCTGTTTATATTTTAATGAACAAAGAAGAATATTTAATGGTGAACCCATTAGGATGAATAAAACCAAACCTATTCTGTTTCTAAATAAAATGTCGGATTATTTTAGTGACCTATAGTAACAACTATACACAGTCCCTCGGGCATTCCTATTTTATTCCTGGAAATGAACTGTGATATCTGAGTAACAAAACTTGTTCCTTACATTTTCACCTATAGTCCATGATAGGAGAGTAGAAAACAGCCAACTCCTCTCTTGGAGGTTTCTAGTTTAAAGGATAGAGGCTTAGAGAAAAATTCCAAGATTGATTGAACCCTATAGATGAAGGGGTTGATTGAAATATGTACAAGAGGAGATTACCATTGCAAATTGTGTCGACCTTCTTATTGCATGGTTGGCCATCTCCAAAAGAATTCAGCCTTCCAGACTGCAATTACATATAATATCAGAGAATGAAATCATTCATTGCCAACCTTTCAAGCACAGTTTTCATAAACATACACTTGGAATTCTAAGTAACTTTTGAATGAACAAGAAATGTTCAGTCAACTGACAGGTTTCTAAATCCCATGATACTTCCTGCAGAATCACAATGCAGTACCCATTAAAATTTGGCAAACCACAAATACATAAGCAACCACATCTGTCTAGAAGTTTTCCAAATCCTACAGAGGGGGAGAGTGATCTTTGCATTGCAAAGATATATGCACCTTTGGATTTTCTTTAATTAAAACTAATATGTGTGCAACTCTGGGTATCACGCTACATGTTCCACTACATGTTCCTCCTTTACATGAACCCCTGCTTTCACTCTGAAGATGGCTATAGTGCTGAGGCTTAATGGCTTCCACACAAGTGGAACAATGCCTACTTATCCATTAAAATTTGTGTGTAGACCTTTCTTAGGTAAGTATGGTCATTCTTTCGATATAGGTATAATTTACACAAAGGCTTATGCTATTAAGTGTTTAATTTGGTGATCTCACTAGGTAAGCCAATGTTATTACTTGTAGAAATTCTCAAAAAGTAACCTTTATTTTTAACTTTGTTGCTTTGTTTCTTTGGCTGCTGAATACCCCTGACAAAATACAACATTGATTTTTCTGAACTCTTCAATCATCCTTTCTCTCATTAGAATTCTATCTGCCTCTGTCACTTGCATTACATTTTTCATGTTCTCACTAGATTCTCTGAGTAGTATTGGATTCTCACCTGCTAGGTTGGCACTGTATTACTTAAGCCATGATTCAGCCTTTCAGTGATTTTTTTCAGAATCACTGGTGATTTTGAAATAAGCTCTTCTGCTCCTGTACATCTGAGCCATAATTTGCCTACATGCATGTTCTTCTCATTTATTCCTGGGATTGCAAACATGAACTACAACCAGATTTGCTGTGCAGATACTGGACAAAGATATTTCTGGGCTGGTCCAGATCCACCATACTCCCAGTAGCTTGGGATGACAGGCAAATTGTACTGTGCCAAGAGATCCCATGAAACTTTTCTGTTTGGTCTGCACTTGAACTAAGATCCTTACATTGCGAGACACTCAAGTAGTTAGGATTACAGGTATAAGCCACTGATGTCCAGCTGCATCCATTTTTTAGATGTTTGTAAGTTATGAATAATTTCAGTGATTGTCTAAGTACCTAACAAAGTTGAAGGTAGCTAACCCATCCATTTTCTCAACTATATAAAAACTAGAGGGTAACTTTCACTCCTTTCATAATAAGGTACATGATTTTGTGACCAATTTTTATAAAGGTTATCTCTGCTTCACAGAATTTCAAATCAATCTTATTTTATACATCATTTGTTGCAATTTAACAACATATTTTCAACTATAAGTGCTTATCATTTATTTTTGTTTCACTGTATTTTCATGTGGTAGCATTTTCTTTCTGCCTACCTTGAAATTATTTTATTGCATATTTTATTTTCACTTATTTTAATTTACATTTTAAAAATAATTTTTATAATTTAATTGTCATTTTTCTTGGTAGAGAGTTTTAAGCTATATTGGTAATATCAAAATATTATTCAATTACATTTGATTGGTAATACTTGTATTGAGGGGTTTCACATTTGCATATAATTCAATTTGATCATATTCCCCCTTTAGATTGCTATGTCTCATCTCCTTACTCATTTTTCACACTTGTATTCAATTATTTTTCATAGATATTCAATGTATTCAATTATGTGGATGGATATAATGCACTTCACAAGGTGTCATTGTCTTATTTTCCTATTAATTTGGATTTACCAACTCCTAGTACCTTAACACACCTGCTTCTAAAACCAGCATTTAGCTCAGTTTCATATATCCAAAGACAATTTCTCAGATAATCTAAAGCTTGATGTATAAAGGTATTTCAGCATGTATCTCCCAAAAATATATGGCTATAACATTACCACACTTGAGAAAAACCAACATCAGTTAGAGAAGAGCATCCAAACTACAACTCCCATTGTTTTCACAAGTGGTTATATGAAAGTTCCTAATATTCATTTAAAATTCATGATACAATCAGATTTCATATACTATTTCTCATTATTATGTCAGATCATTTCCCCCAAATTAGAATAGTTGCTCTGTCTTCTTCTTTGTGTATGAAATCAGTTGAAAAGTCTAGGCAAGTGGTTCTGGAAAGAACCCCATATTGTGGTTTTGTCTGGTTTTTGTCATTAAAATTAGGAAAACATTTTTGGTAAGGATACTAAAATAAATGGTACACTGCACACTGCATTTAAAATCAGGATAAATATAAATATATAGAGATATATGCCTATATATCTAAACAAATATATAGACATATATTTAAACCAGTATCAGTTCATGTAAAAGCTAAGCCACTGGGTAAAAATCATCAGTATATGATTTTTTTCAACGTCTGTATTTCATGAGTGATATGTGTGATGAGGCTTTGAAAACACATAAACATATTATTCCCAAATAATACATTCCTTCAATGATTTTAGCAGTACTTGATTATTATTATCATTTTCTTAGAAAATTATAGTGATACATATAAAAATCACAACTGTTTCTAGTCTGTCATATGAGTCATATCTATTACCTAATGTAAGTCCTAAAAATAAGGTCTAAACTTGTTCAATGACTGTGAAATTGAAAGGCTTCCAATGACCGAGCCACAATCCCCCCATTCCTGCCACTCCTCAAAAAGATATAATCACCTCTTTAAAAAATGGAACTGGTGAAATTCTTAACACTGAGTGCTGGGGGTTTTGTTCCTTCTAAGCTTATAAAGGTGTTTAAACAAGTCATTACTACCTTCCTATGAGTAACAGGGGATTCTACACTCTTTCCCCCAGTGCAATTCAAATGGGCTCTATGATTTGCCTTGTACCCTCAGAGTTTGAACATGCTTGCTGAGTAGGGGATGTGTGTGACTGTGGACACTTACTGAACCCAGCTGTCTAATATCAGGTACTGGATTCTGTCAGAGCTGGAATGCTAAGGTGGAAGTTCTAAACTTACTAATAGAGGAACTAGGGATAATAAAAACATTAAGAGCTAGTTCTTTATTTCTTGCTCTATTTTATCACATATGGATTCTTTAAGTTTATTTTTAGTAATTTTAACAGGCTCTTATGTATAAATATCATAGTTGTGGTCATTAACTTTTCCAAACACCAGTATCTCACCTTTACTTGAGTACTCTTCTGCTTTACAACATTATCTACTTTGTTCTTTTTTTTTCTGGAACTAAAATCAATCAATTAGGTTGTACAGTTTACAAGCATATTAGTGATATGTTTTTTATTAATTAAGGGCATTAGATATACAATCAAGCATCATGAGGTCCTTTAATCAAGAAGCAAAATAATAGGGAAAACTGAATAGCCCAACAGATCCAAGATAAATGACACTATGTGAAGAGTGCATTAAGGGAGAACAGAGGAAGATAGCAGAGGTATAGCTAGGCTATAGGCTATATAAGTGAGCTTGCCCCAAGAAACCAGGTTTTGCAGTTCAAGGAATAACTCACTATGGGAAAATCAGACCTAATGGGCTGTAATAGCACAGAGATCTGACCAGGGAGGAAAAATTCAAGAAATTTGCACCTGAAGACAGATTTGAGAACAAGTGGTGCTGCTGCTTCCAGGGGCTATGAGGGACTGACTATAGACCAAGGGTCGCATCTCTCCACCCACCTTCACTGCAAACTGGGCAATCAGGAGCAGAATTCCACATCCTGCTGGCTACTATCGGGTACAGATGGGGACAAGCTGAAAAGTGAAGGGAAGCTATGAGTATCCCCAATCCTTCCCACAGAACAACTGGAGGAAGGCAGCCCCTCCCCTTCTCTCTACCACCAGAGAAGAACACCGTTTGATACTGGCATAGACTCCACCATAGCAGCTAGCAGAGTACTCCAAACACAAAAGCAGCAAGCCAAGGCAAAGGATTTGGACCTGTAAGAGTCAGCTCTGCCCAGTCCAGGAAGAGCAATGCTTCAAGGGCCAGGACAGATCAACCTTTACTACCTGCTGAGAGCAGAGAGGCAGCCAACAGAGGAACTCCACCCATACCACAGCCAAACTGGCTGAACAGCCAGCTGCAAGAATCTCACTAAAATCCATTACAAATAAATAAATAAAAACTGGAAAGGCTATAAAAGCCGAGAGAGGATCCAAGTTAGAGACCCAAATTGGGCTCCCTACTTTAAGAAAGACCAAAGGCTCCAGACTGGCCAAAATTCCAACCACACCCAAGCTCAGTCCCAGCAGCAAAAAAATAGTCTCCAGCCACCTCTTCCCTGCAGCAGGAAGAAAGGAGGAAAAGAAGGAAGGAAAGAAGGAAGGAAGGAAGGAAGGAAGGAAGGAAGGAAGGAAGGAAGGAAGGAAGCAAGGAAGGAAGGAAGGACGGAAGGAAGGAA
>NW_012267268.1:1427456-1459625 GCF_000151885.1 Dipodomys ordii | reverse complement strand
GAAGGAAGGAAGGAAGGAAGGAAGGAAGGAAGGAAGGAAGGAAGGAAGGAAAAGCACATTGTGCTTTTTCAGTCTGGGAAAAAGATTGCAAAGTCCTCAAAACTATAAAGCAGAACTTTTCCTGTGCACTCAAACAATCTGATTTGAGAAACCAACCAAGCAACAGGAAAAACCAACCTCTATGAGCGAATAAAAGATGGCATCAAGTGACCTGGAAAGAGGATTAAGGAGAGACATCAGAGCCCCTCAAATAATGAGAAGATACTTTTTTTCTTCTTTCCTTTCTCCCCAATTATATTTTTAAATTATTTTTATTCTTAAGTTCTTTATTTTTTTCTCCTCTTCTTTTTATTTTTTTTTGCAACTAGTTCAACTCTTTGCTATCTTTTTTTCCTGTCAGTTTTTTATGTGTTTTTGTTCTTAGTTTTGTTTTCTTGTTTATTCTTTTTTTGTTGTTGTTGGTCGTGGGGCTTGATGAACTCTGGGCCTGGGCGCTGTCCCTCAGCTCTTCAGCTCAAGGCGAGCGCTCTACCACTTGAGCTACAGTGCCAGTTCCTGTTTTCTGGTGGTTTATTGGAGATAGGAGTCTCACGGTCTTTCCTGCCCGGGCTGGCTTTGAACCGCGATCCTCAGATCTCAGCCTCCTGAGTAGCTAGGATTACAGGCGTGAGCCACCAGTGCCCGGCTTTTCTTGTTTATTCTTTTTGAAACAATTCTGTTTTTTTTTTTCCTTCTGCATTGCTGTTCTGTTCACAACTGGATACACAGCCTACAGTGACCACTAGGCTATCTCTTTAACTATGTATAGACTTAATTTAGAGTATAAATTGATCACTCAGTTCCCTACTGCACAATATTAGTATTCATAATTTTAGTATTATTATTTCATATGTATTTAATTGTTCTATTTTTAAATTTTTTATGTATATTTTTCTTCTTTCCTCTTTTTCTTTGTTACTTCTGTTTTAATTTTCCTTCTCTATTTTTACATAAAAGTTAGGTCACAACTTTCTTCCCTCTGTTTCTTTCTTTTGCTACAGATCTCTAATCTGATTTTTCTCTTTTCTGTATTTCATTGTATATCTTAATATTTTCCTTAACTACACCTCAACTCATTTACAATCATTTCTATTCCTTCATTCCATCTCTTATCTCTCTATTCTGCTGATCCCCAAGTATGAAACATTGAGCTAGTAGTCAGTGAAACAATGCCAAAGTAGCTCAGGATGTTTTATCTCTTTGGCCCAAAGGATTCTAAACCTCATAACATAGTTACTCACTGATTACAACTGTTTATAATCCCCACTTCTGAAACATAATACTCCTCCCCAGACAAAGATAAGCAGAGATAAATAAGGGAACACCTATCTATGATCGGGAACCTCTAAAATCAGTGCGAAGATACCTCCCGGGTGTGGATTTTGTCTTGAAACTGTACTATGTGTTGGTATTGGGCCTATTTACATTTCCAATAGAGGAGAGATAGATTTAAATACTTATTTGGATTGTGTACCTTCAAAGTCTGCACAACCTAAGGGCTCTGAGTTGGTGCTTATCTTAAAATTGAGTTCTGGTGAGGTGCTGGATATACTTTCTTCTCCAAAAAAGGAGAGATATAGTGAAAACACCTATCTTTGTGTGAGAACCTACAAAGTCTGTGCTACTACAGGAATTTGGGTTCAGGCTCACCATAAAATTTCATTCTGGTGGGGAAGTGGAGATATTTTCAATTCCAAAAAGGAGAAATAGCATGAAAATATCCATTTTCACTGAATCTCCAGGACTCTGGATGAGGGCTTGTCTTAGAATTGTGATTTAGTGTGTAATTGATATACTAATCCCCTAAAACGTGAGATACTGTGAAAACTCCAATTTGCAATTGTAAACCCTCAAAGTCTGTGCTACTATCGTGCTCTGGATAAGTACTAATCTTAGATGTGTGTTTGGGTGTGTAATAGAATATAATCACACTCCCTAAAAGGTGAGATACTGTGAAAATATTCTTAGTTGATTATAAACTCCCAAAGTCTGTGCAACTATATAGCCCTGGATAGGTGCTTGTTTTAGAATTGAGTTCTGGTATGAATTGTATATACACTCTCTACCAAAAAAGGTGAGATGGAGTGAAAACTCCCAACATTAATTGTAAATCCCCCAAATCTGTGCAACCACAGGGCTCTGAGTTGTTACTTGGGTTCTAGTGAGGAATTGGATTTGCTTTCATTCCCAAATGGGAAGAATAACCCACAGAAAGACAAGAAAAATGGTAACTCAAGGAATTTCAGCTCCCATACAAGACAAACAGGCAACAGACCATAAAATAAAAAAAATCAAGAAGATACCTCTCAAAATGCTTTACAAACACTACTGGTAAACATTCTGAATTAAAAAATTGAAAGCCTAGCTGGGCGCTGGTGGCTCACGCCTGTAATCCTAGCTACTCAGGAGGCTGAGATCTGAGGATCGAGGTTCAAAGCCAGCCCGGGCAGGAGAAACCGTGAGACTCCTATCTCCAATAAACTACCAGAAAACCGGAAGTGGTGCTGTAGCTTAAGTGGTAGAGCGCTCACCTTGAGCTGAAGAGCTGAGGGACAGCGCCCAGGCCCAGAGTTCAAGCCCTATGACCGACCAAAAAAAAAAATTGAAAGCCTATATGAAGCTATGTGTGAGCGTGATGAGGCAAACAAAAGATTAATAGATGAATTCATGGAATCCACAACCAGAAAGCTGAATGAATTACAACAAGAGGAAAGGCAGTCCAGTGAAAGTATAGCCACTCAACTAAGGGATGTGAGAGAGAACATGAAAAACAAAATCAAGGCGGTATAGGAATCAATACAAGATCATAAACAAAGCTCAATAAAGAAATTGAAGCTATTAAAACTGAAAAATTAGAATGAAAGGAAATAAAAAACAAAGTAGAAGGTCTGCTCAGTAGGCTACACCATGCAGAAGACCTTATCTCTGGGATACAACACAGCCTAGACATTATAGAGAAAGAACAGACAAGTATTCAAATCAAATCCAAAAATATGATAGATCTATTCAGCATAAAGAAGACACAATCACGGGGGTGGGGGTTTAACTCAGCAGAAGGGTGCCCACCTGGTGAGCGCATGGCCCTGGGTTCGGTCCTCAGCCCTGGGAAAAAAAAAAAAGAGGACAGAATCAGGAGGCCTAATTTAAGGCTAAAAGGTATAGAAGAGGGCCTAGAAACAGAATCAAAAGGACTAGGAAATTTATTTAACAGAATTCTAACACAGAACTTCCGAATGTTCCATGGGGCTCAAAGGTCCTTTAGATATAAGAAACCTTGGGCTGGGAAGGTAGCTCAGTGGTAGAGCACTTGCCTTGCATGCCTGAGGCCCTGGGTTCCATTCCTCAGCACCACATAAGCAAAAAGAAAAAAGCCGGAAGTGGCGCTGTGGTTCAAGTGGTAGAGCACTAGCCTTGAGCTGAAGAGCTGAGGGACAGTGCCGAGGCCCAGAGTTCAGGCCCCATAACCAGACCCCCCCCAAAAAAAATAAAAAAATAAGAAACCTTTAAAACCCCAAATAGACAAGACCAAAACAGGACATCCCAAAGAAAGGATCCTTAAAACTGTTGGAGAGAAAAGATCAATCACCTATGAAGGAAAACTAATCAGGATAGCTACAGATTTCTCAGCAGAGACCATGAAAGCAAGAAGAGCCTGGAATGAAGTATGCCATGACTTAAGGACAAATAATCATCAACCAAGAATATTGTACCCAGCTAAACTCTTCTTCATAACTGAGGGAAAAAGAAAAACCTTCCACAGCAAAGGAAAAGTGAAACAATAAGTCTCCACCAACCCAGCATTACGAAAGATATTTAAAGATTGCCTACACATACAGAACAAACTAGAATGCAATGAAGGCAAAGACCCCAAACAAAGAATCAGATAAAGATATGCAGAAGCTAGGTGACACAACCCCTAAGAAGGTAGATAACATGACAGTAACTATCAAACAGCTCTCAATCCTAACTCTTAATATGAATGGACTTAATTCTCCAATCAAATGACATAGAATCTCTAGTTGGACCAAAAAAAAAAAGGATCCATCTATCTGCTGTCTTCAAGAGACACACCTTCCCTACAAAAACAAATGTATTCTGAATATGAAAGGCTGGAATAAAATCTACCAAGCAAACGGAACACACAAACAAGTTGGAGTAGCAATTCTAATATCAGATAAAAGTCTTCAAATTAAAATTAGTAAGAAGAGATAAAGAAGGACACTACATACTAATAAAAGGATCTTTCCCACAGGAAGATGTCAATTCTGAATATCTATTCACCAATACCAGAGAACCAACATTTATCCAAAAAACATTGCTTTTCTTAAAATCACACATAGATCCAAAGACATTGATTATCATTGACTTTAACACACCACTTTCCCCACTGGATACATCATCTTGGCAAAAACTCAACAAAGAAACCTTGGATCTAAACAACTGCATAGATCAACTAGACTTAGACATCTATAGAAGATTTCACCCATCCGCAAGAGAATGCACCTTCTTCTCAGCAGCACATGGAGTATTCTCCAAAATAGACCACATTTGGGGCCACAAAGTAAATCTGTCATAATACAGAAACACTGAAATTATGTCCTGCATTCTCTCAGACCACAAGTGAATAAAATTAGAATTCAACACCAAATGCCACCACATAAAATTCTGTAAACATGGAGGCTTAACAACACACTGTTGAACCAAAAGTGGGTCATGGAAGAGATTAGAAAGAATATTCAAATGTTCATGATACTTAACAAAAATTGACATACAAATTACAAGTTCCAATGGGACACAGCAAAGGCACTACTCAGAGGAAAAGTCATAGTTCTGAGTTCTTCAACAAATTGGAGAGATCCAAAACCAACAATTTGATGCACCTGAAACTCCTTGAAAAAGAGTAACAAGCTAAACCACAATCCAGTAGACAGAAATAAATAATTAAAATTAAATCAGAATTAAATGAATTAGAACCCGAAAAAACTTAGAAAGAAACAACAAAACAAAGAGTTGGTTCTTGGAAAAAATGCACAAAATTGACAGACCCTTAGCAACCTTAACAGAAAAAGAAGAGAACACACCAAAACAAACAAACTCAGAGATGAAAATGAAAACATCACCACAAAAACAACCAAGATTCAGAAATACTTCTCAAACGTTTATGCTAATAAGCTTGAGAATCTGGAAAAATGGACGAATTTCTAGCAAATATTGACATGCCCAAACTAAACCAAAATTATTGAAAGCAAATTAACAGACTCATATCAAGGATTAAAATAGAAACAGTAATAAAAGGCTTCCATTTGAAAAGCCCAGGACCAGATGAATTTACAAATGAATTCTACAAGGCCTTCAAAGCAGAACTCACAACAATACTCCTCCAACTCCTCAATGAAATTGAAAGTGTAAGTTCACTACCAAATTGTTTCTATGAAGACATCATAATTCTCATCCCCAAACCAGACAAAGACTCATCAAAGAGAACTATTGACACATTTCTTTGATGAACATTGATGCAAAACTTCTCAACAAAATTTTGGCCAATCAAATTCAACAACTAATCAAAAAAAAATCATATACCATGATCAAACAGGATTCATTACAGGGATGCAAAGCTGGTTCAATATATGCAATTCAATTAATATAATTAATCATATCAACAAGAGCAAGGATAAGAACCACATGATTATCTCAATAAATGCAGAAAAAGCATTTGACAAGTTGCAATACCCTTTCATGATGAAACCTCTGAAAAATTGGAATCCGTGGAAACTTCCTCAGTATAATGAAGGTGTGTATGACAAACCTACGGTGTGCATTATACCTAATAGTGAAAAGCTAAAGCCATGTCCTCTAAAATGCAAGAACAAGTCAAGGATGTCCACTCTTACCACTTCTCTTCAATTAAGTATTAGAATGCCTAGCTAGGGCAATAAGAAAAGATGCAAACATAAAGAGGATGAAATAAGGAAAGATTAAGTAAAAGTCTCCCTCTTTGCAGATGACATGATCTTGTGTTTTTTTTTTTCAAGCAGGAAAAAAACTCATTTATTAACAGAGCAAGCCCTTTTCAAAGCAAAAAAGAGCGGGTGGCATGGCAGGGGAGGAAGAGGAACCAATCACTGTCAAGGTCACACTCTATCATGGACCTAAGCTTCCCTGGGCTGGTTATGCACTGAACATAAAGCAAATCGGGCTCTGCCCACTCAACTCCCTCTCAGCGCCATCTTTGCTGCCCGTGTGCCCTACACTCCTTCTTTTATGGGATATTATATTCTCCTGTAAAGGTTACACTGACTTATTTAACCAGGAAAAAAGAATGTGTTGTTGTCCAATCCATACCTCAGCGTTCTACAGTTTAGAGACTTCTTTCCTGGAGCTCTGTAATATTTGTTTCTAGAAAATATTTGTAGATGATCTTGTGTTTTAAAGGACCCCATAGACTCCACTCCCAAGTTACTCAACCTGATTTGCAACCTTGTCAAAATAGCAGGGTATAAAATTAACCCACAAAAATCAATAGCTTTTCTGTTTGCCAATAACAAGTAGAGCATTGCTGAAATCAGGAAAGCACCTCCTTTTGTAATGTTCCCACAAAAAATAAAATATCTAGGAGTTAGCTAAAGAAGTAAAGGACCTTTATGAAAAAAAAAAAAACTAACTTTAAGCACCTGAAAAATGAAATTAAAGAACTAAGGAAGTAGAAAAACCTCCCATGCTTCTGGATTGGGAGAATTAACATCATGAAAATGGCAATACTTCTAAAGGCTATATATAAATTCAATACAATACCTATCAATGTTCCAACTTCATTCTTCAATGAAGTAAAAGAAGCAACCCAAAAATTCATACAGAAAAATAAAAGACCCACAACAGCAAAAATAATCCTTAGCAGATAGAACAGAGCTGAAGGAATACCAATACCAAATTTCAAACTCTACTACAAAGTCATAGCAATTAAAAGAGCATGGTATTGGCACAAGAATAGACCTGAAGACCAATGGAATAGAACTGATGAACCAGAAATGAACCTATAGACCTATAGCCAACTAATCTTCAATAAGAGAGGTAAAAAACAGAATGGAAGAAAGACAGCCTCTTCAGTAAGTGGTGCTGGCAAAATTGGTTAAACACTTCTAGAAAATTAAAGCTAGATCCTTATCTATCACCCGGCACCAGAATCAACTCCAAATGGATCACACCTCAAAGTCAAAGCAGACACCCTGAAAACATTACAGGATGGAGTAGGAGAAACTTTACTGCTACTTGGCACAGGATGAAGTTTTCTTAATAAGTTACCAGAAACACAACAAATCAAAGAAAGTTTGGACAAATGGGATTGTATGAAACTGCAGAGCTTCTGCATGGCAAAGGGCACAGCTGGCAAGATCAATAGAAAGCCCACAGATTGGGAGAAGATCTTCACTAGCCATACAATGGACAAGGGTCTCATATCTAAAATATATTTAGAACTCAAAAAAATCCCCCAAAAACAAATCCTCAAAGAAAAAAAATACTCCATTAATAAGTTGGTTAAAGACATAAAGAGAGACTTCTCTGAAGAGCCAATAAGAATGGCCAAAAGACACATGAAGAAATGCTCAACCTCTCTAGCCATAGAAGAAATGCAAATCAAAACAATATTGAGATTCCACCTGACTCCAATTAGAATAGCCATAATCAGGAAATCTAGTAACAACAGTTGCTGGAGGGGATGTGGCCAAAAGGGAACCCTACTTCATTGTTGGTGGGAGAGTAAACTTGTTTATCCACTTTGGAAAACAGTACAGAGGTTCCTCTAAAGACTCCATGTAGAGCTCGCCTATGACATAGGAATCCCACTTTTGGGCACTTACATAAAGGATTACAACTATGTTTTTGTTTTACCAGCACAACTATGTTTATTGCAGCATTATTCACCATAGCTAAGATATAGAATCAACCCAGATGCCTCTCAGTAGTTTAGTGTATATATATATGAATTCTATGCCTCCATTAGAAAGCATGGCACTGCTCCATATTTTATTAAATGGAAAGACTTGGAAAAAAATTATATTAAGTGAAGTAAGCCAGGTCTAAAGAAATATAAATCCCTTGGTTTCCCTTATCTGCAAGAAGTTGTATATGTCTAGGACAAGCAAAAAAAGTTCAAGAGCTATGTATACAAGATGATGTTAAGTGAAATGAACCACAAGATAGAGACATAGAAGGTTTTATCTTTGTTGCTGTTGTTTTTAATGTAATATGTGATTTTTTTTGGTTTCTTTTGTATGTTCTCCCATGATATAACCCCTGTTTTCACTGTATTTGAGTCTGGTGTCCTGCCTCTTGTACATACATTTTTCTAAATTGGTGAGGGGAAGGGAAATAACAAAATTCTGAAATAAGGATACAGGATGATCCATTGTAACAATGAGATGTACAAGACACTATGTTGAAAATGAACTTTACAACTTTGGCTAGGGGGGCGGGGGGATAGAGAAATTGGGGAGGTAGGGAGGGAAGGGATGGTAGGAAAAAAAAAGGAAGGATAACAATGCTTGATAGGAAATGTACTCATTACTTTACTCATGTAACTATAACCCCTATATACAGTATCTTTAGAATATATATATATATTTTTTTTAATTTTTTTTATTTTTTGGGGGGTCCAGTCGTGAGGCCTGAACTCTGGGCCTGGGCGCTGTCCCTCAGCTCTTCAGCTCAAGGCTAGTGCTCTACCACTTGAGTCACAGCACCACTTCCGCCTTTTTTCTTTTTGCTTATGTGGTGCTGAGGAATTGAACCCAGGGCCTCAGGCATGCAAGGTAAGCGCTCCACCACTGAGCCACCTTCCCAGCCCTATATATGTATTTTACAGAATGGCTAATAGACACATAAAGAACTACTCAACTTCCCTGGCCATACGAAAATGCAAATCAAATCAACCTTGATATTCAACCTCATCCCAGTTAGAATGAATATAATCAAGAAATTTAATAACAACAAATGCTGGAGGGGATGTGGCCAAAAGGGAACCCTACATTATAGTTGGTGGAAATGTAAACTAGTTCAACCACTCTAGAAAACAGTATGGAGGTTCTTCAAAATGCTACACATAGAGTTACCCTATGACCCAGTAATTCTACTTTTGGGCATATACCCAAATGCAAATAAACAAGGCCATCCTAAAGCAACCAGCACAACTATGTTTATTGCAGCATTATTCACCATAACCCAGACGCCCCTCAGTAGATGAGTGGATCAAGAAAGTGTGATGTGTATGTGTGTGTATGCGTGTGTGTGTGTATACTCAAATTCTATATTCCATGCTTCCATTAGAAAGAATGACACCTTCCCATTTGTTAGGAAATGGAAATACTTGGAAAAATAATACTAAGTGAAGTAACCCAGTCCCAGAGAAATTTAGGTCCCATGGTTTCCCTTATTTCCAATAATTAGTATATGTATGGGATAATCTTATCAGGTGAGCTAAAAAGCTCAAATGCTATGTTCATTTGATCATATAAGATGATAAGTGAGATGTATCCCAAGATATGGACACAAGAGATCCATCTTTGATGTTGTTGTTTTAAATGTCTATGGTATTTTTTGTTTGTTTATTTCTTCTGTATGGTCTTGCTCCTATAGTGTATTCCCTAATGTCACTGTACTTGATTTTGGTACCCTGCATCTTGTATATACATTTTTCTAATCTTGGGAGGGGAAAGGGAATAGCAAACAAGGACACAGGATGACCCTTTACAACAATGATACCCACAGGACAGTATATTGGAAATGGACTTTACAACTTCAGCCATGGGGTGAAAGGTGGGTTTTGGGATGGAGAAGTGTGGGATGTTGGGTAGAGAAGGATAGTGGGATAACAACACAATGATTGACAGGTAATGTACTCATTGCCTTACTCATGTAACTGTAATCCCTCTGTACATCATCTTTACAATAAAATAATTTTAAAAAAGAGTATATTAAGTGTGTACATATACATATGTGTTTGTATACCCTTACATATGAGTTGTATCCTTCTAAATAAAACTAGACACCCCAAAAATATGTCTTTCTCCTTCACAACTTGAGTGCTTTCTTTTTTTTGTCATGGGGCTTGAACTCTTGACCTGGGCACTTTCCCTATACTCTTCAGCTCAAGGTGAGCACTCTACAGCTTGAGCTAATTAACCACTTCTAGTGATAAATTGGAGATAAGAGTCTCAGGGACTTTCCTGCCTGAGTTGGCTTTGAACTATTATCCTTAGATCTCAACCTCCTGAGTAGCTAGGATTAGAGGCATGAACCACTGGTGCTTGGCTTGAGTGCATTCTTTTTGGCAATATACGCAAAAAACTTCTTTCAGAATGAATATTCAAATAAATGACATTACAAAAACAGCATTAAGAGTATTTTATAGGTTGTTTTGTACTTCAAAATATGTAATTCCAAGCATGCATTATATGAATAATGTTGTTGGAATTAAAATGTTAATTAGTAAATTAATAAATATGTTAATTAGTAAGCAAATTAATCAAGTAAAAGTTATTTGAGTTATTTCCTCACAGGGGTAATTATTAATTTGGTGCTCAGAATCAATTTGATTCAATTGCTTTTTATCCTTTCAAATTTAGTTTTGTTTTTCACTGGATTGAATATTTTTGTATTTCAGACTTCCAACTATGTAAGTTGTGATTTTTCAAAAAGCCCCTCTCCAGTTATCTTACCTTATTTTCTTCTACTCCACATAGATAGTTTTTAGTTCCTTTCGTCTTTTTTTGACAAAAATGTACAGATACATAAACAACTCACTAACATAGATGTTTCTAAGGAAAATTATATATTTTTCCTTAATTTGTTAACTAAAAATAAGAATACTCTAATAATTTATATCATATATGCTCACAAGTTGACAAGTATATCAGTGCATAGAAAACTTCTTCTCTCTTCTCCTTTTTTTTTTAAAATGCCAGTCCTTGGGCTTGAACTCAGGACCTGGGCACTATTCCTGATCAATTTTGTTCAAAGCTAACAATCTTCCACTTGAGTCACTGCTATATTTCTTGATTTTTTTGTGTGTTTAATTAATAAGACTTTGCTGCTCAGGATGGCTTTGAACTGTAATACTCAGATCTCAGTCTTCTTGAGTAGCAATGATTACAAGCATGAGCTACTGGCACCCATCAAAAAGCTTTTTCTTTTCTTTTTTAAAAATATTTATTGCTAGTATAAAGGTGATGTAAGGAGGGGTTACAGTAGACATGTAAGTCTTCGGGCCTAAGCCCTGTCTCGAAACATTTTGCTTAAGGCTAGTGTTTTACCACTACCACCACAGATCCATTTCTGGAGTTTTGGCACTTAATTAGCTATTAGAATCTCACCTAATTTCCTGTGTGTGAGCTGGCTTTGAATTGAAATTCTCAGAGCTCAGCTTCCTGTATAGGTAGGATTATTGGCATGAATCACTAGCACTCAGCTCAGAGGTGGTTTCTAAAAGGTATTTCTGGCTATATAATTTCACAGTTGAATTTTGAATCTATATTGCTGTCCTTAATTCTTTAATATATCAATCCTTTTAACAAAAATTGGCATCAACTATTTAAGTTTTGAGTACATTGATAATGTATTTGTTATTACATTAGATTTATTCTTAATAGTGAAGGTACTACAGATGAATTCTATAATGTGAAAATGAACTCCAAATTTGAATAGGACAAACTGTCTACTGTTTTAGACATTTTTATTTTGGCCTAGTTATGGCTATATTGAACTATTTTAATCACAAATAACTCCTTATTGCATGATGAAATCATAGTTTCATTTTAACTAAATCATAACATAATTTTAACTAAGTCTTTTCCATATGCATAATTTTTTATAT
Source organism: Dipodomys ordii (assembly GCF_000151885.1). Taxonomy (NCBI): domain Eukaryota; kingdom Metazoa; phylum Chordata; class Mammalia; order Rodentia; family Heteromyidae; genus Dipodomys; species Dipodomys ordii. Next base: position 1,447,720 of record NW_012267268.1, on the reverse strand, counting down.
CATAGACTTGTGAGATGACCTTTGGGAGGCAATGGTTTGTCTTTCTTTTATTTTTTGTAAATATGTCATATGAGTTATAACATGTGTCAATGGTATATACTCTTCCATTTCTTCCTACATGATCATAAAGATAATATGATACCAACATTCATTAACTTATATTTCACTGATTTTTCCATCTGGTAACTGACTCAATAAGTCAAATAAATATTTCTTCAGGGCACCATTGATATTTTCACACACACACACACACACACACACACACACAAACACATGTATGTTTCTAGGAGATGTGTTTCTCCATTTGCTAAACCAATAGGGTTAGTAATTATATTTGCTGCTTAACAACAATCTGCTTGATGCTCCTCAAGAGCTGCGATAAGTATTGTTAAATTTATCGATACTATAACTGAGGAATCCAAGTTAGAAAATAAGCAAATTAGTCCTGAAAGGACTCAGGCACAGCAAGAACACCAGAGCTTGAGATTTTCACAGCCCTGGTCTGTGAAAGGCCATGAGGATCTATGTTGAAGCAACTCAAAGATTATTTCCATCAGCATATCCAGCCTATCCAATACTGCAGACCTAAACCTCCTTAGTACTTATTCATACATTGTTGGTAAGTTCACAAATTATTTGCATGGGAATTATGATAATACATTCGAAATTTATCAACTATGCATTGGTAGAGAAAGGAAAATGTTAGAAAGAAGAAAAGAGGGATCAAAAGTTACTTCTAGTCTTTGAGAGTCAAAACATTTCACTTTGAAAAATTCATCTAAGTTGATTTAATAAAAAAAAAAAAAGGTAAGAAGTAATCCTTTCACAAGTGTTAGAGCCCAAGGAAGAATAACCCATTATATTATCTTTCCTTGAACTTTCTTCTCAATAATCTTAAAGTGCTTCAAAAAGACACAAATGAAAGGTAGGTATTTAATAAAGGAAAGCTAAACTTCAAAGACGCTTTGAAAGAGGCATTACCATAACTAATTTATAGGCCTAACATCTATAGAAAGGAAAGCTCCAATATCAAAAAGGTCACCCTGTAGCAAAGAACAAAAGGTGCAGGGTATGTGATCATTTTGTTTCCAGGAGTTTCATGAATGTTTTCATCTGCACCTGAATGTGTGTGTGTGTGTGTGTGTGTGTGTGTGTTGTGTGAGTGAACCCAGAACCCTGTGGATACTAGACAGTACTTTACCACTGCACAAGTGGCGAATGTGCTGAAAATGTATTCTTGACCAACAAAGCTCTAAACATTTTTTTTAATGTTTAAACCCAGACAATGCCACAAGAACAGTAACACTTGCAGCATGCTCCATTAGACTATAAGATGTGATGGCTGCTTATCTGAGAAATCCTGCTACCAATCTATAACTGGGGTTCTTGTTTGTTTCTCAAATCACTATTCTAATAGTTCCTCCAATAATCCCTATCCACACTCATTACATAGCTTCCTCCGGGCCTTCCCCTCCTCCCTGCACTTCTTTTCTGTAAGACATGGCTTTCCCATGATCTGTTAGGATATGTTATGATAGGGGCTTTGCGATTTTCCCCTGCACTTTCTGAAAGTCTTACATAGCCACTGTCACATACTAACTCTTTAATAATTATATTGAATAAATGAATATTTAATAAATACATTGAATGAATTTGAGTGAATGAATAAATAGAAACTTAACACCATCACAAATTCACAAATGTATTCAAACAAAATCATTTCAATCATGCTCTCCATATATAATGAGTACCTGATATATGGAAATTCACTTGCAATAAATAATAAAACGTGATTGAGGATGTGAATCTTTGATTTGCTAATGCATAGCTTGGCAAACTTTTTCTCTAAAAGGCCAAGTAGAGCATGTTTTAAACCATATGAGCCATATCCTATCTTTACGGTGGTATGAAAGAATCTGCATATAATAGAAATGCTTTAATAAGTGTGAATATGAACATACTGAAACAGGTAGTATACTCAATGTCATTAGCTGTCTAATGCTTAGATCAAACAGTGGACAAAAAAATAGAAAAAAAATCAGACACTCATATATTGCAGGTGAAAACAGAAAATGGTATACGACTCTGAAGAAAGTTTTAAAAATTTTATGAGTCAAGTCATTTTTTTTTTTTTGGTCGGCCGTGGGGCTTGAACTCTGGGCCTAGGCACTGTCCCTCAGCCCTTCAGCTCAAGGCGAGTGCTCTACCACTTGAGCTACAGCGCCACTTCCAAGTTTAAAAAATTTTAAAACATTAAACACTTGAGTTACTTTAGGATCAAAAATTCCATTCCTTAGTGGTGTTGTGTTTTTCCCAAAGAGGCATGAAAATATGTATTCAAACACCTCCAATAAAACAAAAACTAGACCAAAATAGAAAAAAGAAATCTCCAAAAGTATATCAACTGAAACATAGATAAATAAATGTGGTACAGAAACATAGATAAATAAATGTGGTACAGAAAATTATTAGTAAAAATATAGGATGTACTGCTGCATGCTACAATGTCTTTGTGTCTCAGAACGTTGAACTACATTTGGTGTGGTGCCTCACACCTGCAATCCAAGTTGACAGTTCAAAGCCAACCTTGGCAAAATGTTATTGAGACATATTTTAATAAATCAGGCATATCTGTCACCCCAGATATGTAGGAGGCACAGAAAGTAGAAAAATTCAAGTCCCTATTGGGAAAATAACTAAAGTGAAAATGGTTTGTGAGGTTGGCTAAAGTTGGTAAAGCACTTCACTAGCCAGCCTGAGACACTGCATTCCACTGCCAGCACACCACATCTCACAAACAACAATATATTACACTAAATGAAATACTGATACAGAAGACTAAGCATCACATAATACTGAGCATATAAAATGTTCTACATAGGCAAATACAGAGAGACAGAAAACACATTCATGTCTGTTTATGACTAGGAGATTGAATGAGAAGCAGAAAGTGAAGAGAATGGAGACAGTGTGTATTCAAGATTTCTTTTGTGGGTGAAGACGTATATCTTCCAAAGTTACAAGACAGTGATGAGTAGACAGCCCTGACAATGGGCTAAACATTGTTTAACTGCACCCATTAAATGAATAAACTTTGTAATATGTAAGTTATATCACAACTTAGTCCAGTACATTAAAAATTGTTTGTAATTGATATATGTTGAAACATATTTCCATAGAACATAGGATTCAGAAACAAAGTAAGCAACTGTCGAGTTTTTAAGACCTGATGTTTGACTCACAGATGAGTTGTCTGAACTTTAGATGGAGGAAATCGAATACAATAATATAAAACTACACAACTCATGATAAATATGTGGAAGAGCTGGGCATGCTCTATAAAAAGCACCACATAAATGCCAAATATAGTAATTACTGTGATAGTTTTAACTCAATATTGATCTGGCTACATTTTCAGTTAATTCCTGGAATTAGTAGTGTAAAAGCCTAGATATTAAATAAAAATATTTATGTATACTTGAGTGTGGTAATAAATTCAGTTACGCTAAAAATTCAATTTTTATCGTAGCTATATCTAAGTTGGGAGCTGATGTAGACAGGTATTCTATCAGAACGATCTCTATCACCACAATGGTAGAAAAATGGTTGACATTTCATTGATGTTTCAAAAGAATTTGCTCAGTTGAATAGTTTGCTGTATTGTCTCATGTAAATGGGGATGGTTTCACAACAGCAGGAATAAACTCTTTGGAGATTGAGTTTAAAATGTGATAAGGTAGAACATAATGGGACTTCATAAAGGATTATTCAATCAAAAATGTCAAATGTAACTACTAGATCATAACAAGTAAATGAATTTTTGAACTTCCAACTGTTATGATTTACAGTAATATAATGGCAAAATTATAAGAAGAAAAAATTACTAGAATAGTATTGTTCTGAAATCCACAGACATAAAGGTGGGGTACAAGGTATGTTACTGTCTAGAAATATATGCAAAACTCTGTATCTATGTATTTGCACTTACCTGGTCCCCAGGTTTGATGAAGTTCTACCACTACCCTAACACTACCTATAATATTAATAGCCTAACACTACCCATAATGTTAAGCATAACTTTATCAAGATGTTATGACCTTATCAACATTAAGAACAAAAATACAACCTGCTTGGAATGTGTAGGACTCATCCCATATAAAAGCTAAATCCAAGGAAAACAATCATAACACACTGAATGGCTGGTCATAGATCATGTTGCAACTCACATGAAGAGATCACACTTGTATTCAACACCTATACAGATTTCACTGCCATTGATAATAATAGGTTATATTGGCTAGCAACTAGTTCCAAATGAGAAAAGGCAGAATCCATATCCCCTAACTCAATTAAACTGTGACAACTATATTTTATAAGTGCCATCGTTAAAGGAACTATTTAGTTGGTATGGTTGGCATTGGGGTTTTCTTTGTGAAATACTTCTGAGCAGTTTCTGTCTTGATATAAAGAGGTTTCCTTAAAAGTTTTCTTTTCCATACTACTTACTGACAACAACACTGTGTGTTATGAAAAAATCACATTTTAACATTTCCAAAATATATTTTCTGCTTGTAATTCTTGAGGGTCATTTATTTTTGTACACATCCCTCTTTGCAAAACACTTTTAATTTCAAGATATTCATCAGTTATCCAATAGAGTTAAATTTTTTTTACTCTAAATAGAAATACAAAAGAAATGTGATGAATATTTTCTAAATGTATAAAAAGAGGAAAAATGGAAAAGAAAACATCACCACCGCCATCATTAATGAGACATTGATTGTCAGTGGTATTCTTTGTTTTGTGGCAAGGATTTTTTTTTTCACTTTACAATAAAGCTTGAAAGAAAGTGCAATACTCAAAAATACACTATATTTTATTGTTTGTCATGAACAAATAAGGTCAGACATATTAGATGTGGAAAAAGACCAAGAAAATGATCATGTATACTCAATATTCATTGAAGTTGATCTCTAGTGTTTACTGAGTACAAGTAGATGAACTTCATATGATATTTTGAGTTTTTAAGATACATTGCCAGGATTGAGAATATACCTCCATAATTCATTTTCCTAATCTGGAACTTATATGATAGTTTAACCGTGGTGGAATTCCATTTTTTAATGATCCATAAATATTTAAATCTCTCTTGCACCATTTATAACGTTCTTAATCTACAGAGATACGAAGATCTATACTATAGTAAAATCAACAACAGTAACAAGAAAACGATCTTTAATATCATTAGGATTCATCTTTTTCTTTTTTAAATTTGTCTTTTATTGTAAAAGTACTGTACAGAGGGGTTACAGTTCCATGAGTAAGGCAATGAGTACAATTTTTTGTCCAACATTGTTACCCACTCCTCTATAGGGTACCATTTGCTGTGGTAGCTGTGTGTCACAAAGCACTGCCTATTTATTATGAAGACAAGTAACACATCATGCACTTGAAAATTTGCAGCTATAAATAATTGCTATAATTAGAATGCAATATTTTATAATAGAAGGATAATTGCAGTATTTTTGTTAATTTCCACTTCCAAAAGTTGATATTGAGGCACAGAATTAAGTATTTGCAATGGTACCTAAAATCATTTGAAAGGTGATTTACTGTGTGAGTTTAGAAGAAATGTTCAATCTCTAAAATTTTCTGTTTTCATTCTAGAAAAAATTTCCTGCCATACATCAGTGTTATCATAGTTATTCTACTACCAATGTTAACCAAGGGCAAATTGTGTTTTCAGACTGTGGAGGGATGTAAGATTCATCTAATAAGAAAATACTTCTACCTATAATCCTTATGAAACAAACTGATTATGTATTTCAATGTATGACTGCAACCCAGATGTATTTATAAATTGACTTTTCTTTCCTCTTTATAAATAACCTAACTTAAATAATAAATTATATCATTACTATGTTCTTCATATATGTAATTTAAATTTGTAACTAGGTATCTGATAAGAATTGGCAAATTTCACATATAATATACATAGGCACTATATATAGTACCAATCCTGGGGCTTGAACTTAAAAGGCCTGGGCACTCTCTCTGAATTTTTTTGCTCAAGACTAGCACACTATCACTAGAGTCACAGCTCCCCTTCTGTCTTTTTGATGCTTAATTGGAGGTAAGAATTCTGTTGTGGAGCCTGGGTAGTGTCCCTCAGCTCTTCAGCTCAAGGTGAGTGCTCTAGAATTAGAGCAACTTCATTACTTCCAGTTTTCTGGTGGTTAATTGAAGATAAGAGTCTCATGAACTTTTCTGCCTGGGCTGGCTTTGAACCACAATCCTTAGATCTCAGCCTCCTGAGTAGCTAGTATTACAGGTGTGAGACACTAGCACCCTGTGAATTATAGATTCTTCACAACATTTCACAAGCTTTCTAACTGCCCAACATTATTTTGCAGACTTACTTTCTCAGCATCCTATCTGACCTTTGTTTATTTTTATTGTCTTGTGTGCTACTACAGGATTAATAAGCTGTGATAGTCATGTACATGCAGCATAATACCAATTCTGATGTTGTAAGTTTCTGATCCGAAGGATCACATTTCTAAAATAGAATGCACCTCTATGCCCACTGAGAATTAAATATAACACACTATTTTTCCAGCATAAATAATGCGTGGGTTCATGGGCAAAATATTTAGATAGCATAATGTGGGAAGGCAGGCTGATGTTTAGCACACAGTCATTGACTGGATTCTAAGTTTGAATCTGGCCCAATGGGCTTAGGAAGCCAGCATTGGTTGTCAGGGTACCATAGATTGTGCTGAATGGTGTGTATCAACTCTAGTGACATCCAGTGTAGGAGATGGAGATTGCCCATCAGTAAAGAAGTGGAGCAGAGCCTGCTCAGGTGCTATAGTAAGAACTGTGATTTTACTTAACCTTGAAGGAAACCTAACCTTAAGGAAAAAAATCAATCTCAATTTATGTTGTTCTGAATACAATTGGAATTTTGGGCTCATTTTGATATTTTTTCCATACTTTTTAAATCTTTCACTAATCTAGCTCTTGCAACTGCTACAGGCCAACCCAGTGTAACATTAGACAACATTAGAACAAGTGAATATATAATATTTCTCAGTGTCTTTATCCAGGACTATGGAAAAATAGATGAATAAGCTCAACAAATTGACAAAGTTATAATAAAAATCATCAAACAGTAAAGCAGGACACAGAAAGCAATTCAATGCTGTGTCAGAAAGAAAACAATAACCCACAAATATATTAGTAAAACTTGGTTCAAACTTGGAAGATCAGTGATGACGTAATTACAGAGGATTACATAGAGGAATCACTGTGCAACCAGAAATGAGGGCTGATAATTGTTTGGCTTATTGGGAGAGCCATAGTGAGTACATTCTTGAGTATAAATCTTACATAAGAAAAGATAAAAGGATTGTAGAGAGATATGAACTACAGGCAATGCCATGCTAAGGATATCAGATGATTTCATTATAGGTAAAGGGGACACACAAAAAATAATTTAAGTAGAGAACTAATATATCCAGGCTTGAATTTCAGAACCATAAGCCATATTGAATATTGAAAGAAAAAGGAGCAGTTTGCGCTATAGCTATTTAATCTATATTTCAGAAGGTTTACTTCATGGAGGTACAATCTATGCTTAAGTTTAAAGAACACTCAAGAATGTCATTACAGAAAGACAGCTACTAGTGGTTCAAAGGTATATGAGCTATTGAGAGACCAAAAATAAGTTTAGCAGTAATTTCACACAAAACTGAAACATTTGTCATCTGTTATTGGAAAGTAAGTGTTAGATCCTGCACCAAGGCAAGATAACAGTAAGAATTATTAAGGGATCAGGCTGGCCTGACCAGTCCAGGAATTTGAGCAGTCACTCCCCACAACTCTGTTGAGAAAACATTTAGGACAAGACATAATTCAGCATTCCTGTGGTTAGCCCCACTTATCCAATCAATGATGTATGATTTAACCTATCCTGTAACCGCTAAGCTAGAAAATCACTGTCCTTACTGGAAATGATCATACCCCTAACCAATGAGCTTGAGACATCCTTCCCCCTGCTACATACTCAATTAAAACCCTGCTGAACATGTGGTGGGTGCTCACAACTCTGACCCGCTGCATCAGTGATGATTGCGAGTCCAAGCTCGAGCTTGCAAATAAATGACTCTTTTGTTGTTTGCATTGGTTGTGATTTCTGGGGTCTCTCGGGGGTTTCAAGTTCGAGTCTAACACTATCGTGATAGAGTGTAGTGATGGTAATAGAGTATTATGAAGTATGACACCATGGTAAAGGCAGTAAATGCATTCTTCTGAGCACTACTATCATACTATGATGATCAAGAAGAATGTATTCATACATTTGTACCACTGATGGCATGTAATATAGGACACGATTCTTGAAAGAACTGCTCATCGCATAGTGTAAATTAGTGGTGACTGCTGTACTTCAGTTATTGTATGTGGGAATTATAATGAAGTTTAAGCACTGGAATAATGATCAGATCTATATGTTATATAAGCCAAGAACTCTTACTACCTAGTGAATAACAAGTTTAAGAGAAGAAAGACTTTACCTTGTCATGTCAAGGGACACACAACCATAGAGAAAAATATTTCAGGGAGTAAATTTTCTGGTGAAGTGAAACTAAGAGAAGAACTGAACTTAATTTCTTAGGCTCTTTAAACTTGCTCTTGCCACTGCCTTCTTTGCTCCATTAATTCTTCATGAATTCTACTATTTGTCATCTATAATTGACAAAACTCCTCAGAGAAGCAGATTTACTTAACTGACACATTTCTCTCAATAAGACAAAATACTATACTTTTTTTGTTCTGTAGTTACTCAGATGTGGTTTACAAAATATAAGTCCCTCTCAAAGACATGGGGTCTTCTCAGTCTTGATCTCTTTCAGTGCTCAATGAGCATATACACATCATGAGGACTCAATTTAATCATGTCTATAGTTTTATTCACAAAACATGGAAGTTTTTCTTATGCAAAAAATCCTCAGTAATTAAGAATAAATGAATGAGTCAAGATTTGATAATAAGGTTCATTATGTATGGGTGATTGGGTATACAATCAGGTTTATGATAACAAGATCAAGTTTGTAGATCAAGCTTTCAGTAGTAATGTCCTTTGAAAACCAGTGATGTTTGTCTGAACATATGGATCAATACAAATTGGACTGACTCAGTGGTGCAAGATGGTGTCTTAATGGGAATCATTCCCCATGATTGGGAACATGTAACATAAAAATTTCAAACTAGTACATTAAAAACAGCAACAAAGAAAAACATCTTGGGTCCTTATCTTGGGGTTCATTTCGCTTAGCATGATCTTATATGGTCATATGTACATAGCTTTTGAGCTTTTCTGCTCACCTGATAATATTATCCTAGACATATACTAATCATTGCAAATAAGGTAAAACATGGGACCTATATTTCTTTGGGTCTGGCTTACATTTTTTTCTTTTGTATGTTCTTCCCCCTATGGTATATCCCCTGTTGTCACTGTATTTGATTTTGGTACACAGCATCTTGTATATATTATTATCTAATTTGGGAAGGGGAAGAGGAATAACAAAATGCTGAAACAAGGACACAGAATGACCCATTGCAACAATGATACTCACAAGACACTAGGTTGGAAATGAACTTTACAACTTTAGGGGGAGGGTTAGGGATGTAGGAGGGGTGGGGAGGGAAGGGATAGATAGTGGGAGAAAAATGAAGAGTGGGTAACAATGTTGGATAAGAAATGTACTCATGACCTTACTCATGTAATTGTACCCCTTTGTAAAGCATTTTTACAATAAAATAAAATCAAAAAAAGAAAAAATTCAACTTACAAAACAAAAATATGTCAAACTAGAAGATGATGTACTTATTAGAATGTCACAAGAGAACTCTTAAGTGAAAGGAAATGTCCATCAATGGGATAGATGGTCAATTCAAAGGGCCCAATTGTCTTAGAAGACAATGGTGGACAAATTCACTCAGTCTACCCAAAGCGTTAAGGTCGAGAAGACTGAAAAACAGTGTGAAATAATATTGCAAATTGTGATGCCTATCTTTTGTGGATAAGTACCTAACTGTTGAAATTATATTAGGAATATAAAGTAAGATTTTTTTGTTTCTTTATTTTGAGATTAAAACATATTTATGGGTATTTAAATATCTGAATGGTAACTTAGGCTAGAACAAAGACCCTGGATTATTAAAGAATGTGTCTCACATAGAAGCAGAATAAGCATGGCTTAGGCAGTTAATTCTCTTTGATTCAGTTGCTAGACAATGGGAAAATATACCTTTACCCATCACAAAAATATATGAAAATTACTGAGCTAACACACAGGTAAAGGCCTTACCATGTGATAATCACTCAATAAAGATTTGTTTCATTTCACACTGCATTTTTATTATCATTATTGTCTACTTTTACTACAAGTTAGTATACCTAGTATATATAACAAGAGCATCAAAGATCTCCTGGAAAAACTAAAATGGATTGAAGATGACTGTCTAAGATTCCAAAGATAATTTACACAATTTATACAAACTGGTTAACTTGCCTTAGTCATCTAAACAATAATTCATTGATTTCAAATGGGTCTGAACATTTTAGAATTGCTAGTAATTTCAAAAGTCTGACATAAGAGAAAAAATCTCAGATTTGTTAAATAATCAGTTTAATGACTCCAACTAATTCCATAAATCCCTAGCCTTTATTTAATTAATACCTTATAACAATTCTTCTCTCTAAATTGACTGTCATACTCAATTCTCTAATATAATCTCCATTTTAATCCCCTCTGGAAAGAGAAAGAAAGACGATTCCAAAATAGTTTCTCTAATTCCATGTTAATTAATTGAGCCTTTCATTTTTCCAAAATATTAAATTTGGCATTAAGTTTCTCAATCCCCATAAATAATTGCACTGGTCTTAAACAGATCGGACTTTTCTATTTGAAGCAGTGATGTCTATATAATCATTTATTTTTATTTAAAATAAAATTAACTATTTCACAACTTTATATGTTGAAATGTATTATTATATTTTTTGTCAACAAGTATATCCTGCTTGAGTTTATATTTTCATAGATAGCTGCAGCTATGTGAAAACACAGTGATTTCTTTCATACTGTATTTTCATGAGCACAGCTTGCATTTCCATAGTGGTGGTGACATGTGCAATGCAATTTATCACTCCCTTCTCTTCTAGAATTTATAATTAGTCAATCAAATTAGAGAAATAATGTCCTTTTTGAGGTAAATTCAGAACATTTACTTCTATTCTGCAGGTAGAACAGTGTGAAATGGGAAAATAATGTGTGTATAATTGACTGAATTATTAGTTTCTTTGTTGGCAGAATTTCAGATATAATCAAAATATAATCCATGTTTCAACCAGGATTCTATTTTTTTAAATATTTGTTTATTTTTACATTGCTTTCTCAATGGCTTTTGTAAAGTTAATACTATAATTCACTGATCTGGTTATTTATTTTGTACATTAAAATAAAATCTTTTTTTTTCATATTTTCAGTGCTAGAATTGTTCCATTTCAACTTTATTCTTTTTGATACGGAGAAGATATCCAATCCTTTTTATTTTTTTATCACTGCTAATATTATCTGGCCATTTCTTAGATTGTTCTCTATCCTAATGGTTCATAATCATTTTGTGAACATTTACCAACCCAAGGGATCATCACCTCTTTCCTATATCTGTGAATTTTCTGAAAGCACCTAACTATAGTAAAGATAGCCCAATAAGCCCCTAATTGAAGGAACTTTGAAAGTAGAAGTGATATAGTGTGATAATACCAGCACTCCTGTCTCACCCATCTTCCTGACAGAATCCTATGGTCATAACAGTCCACATACATAGAAATTATCCACTCAGATAGCTGAGTCACACTAACCTCCCAAAATGATTTGTGATCTTGGTAGTTCTTGACTACTAAGAAAGTAACATAGATGTCATATAAACTTCCTAGTTAACAATATGTTATCCCAAAAACGTTTTGTACAAGAGTTTCAATTGAACATATCAGATTAAAGATTAAAGATATCTTTTAAACTATATTAAAAGTAAAATAAAATATAAAAATAAAGTGTTTTGCTCAGCCAAAAATGTTTTTTGTATGAAAATATTTTGCCATTGTGTGCCTGTATTTTGTGATGAAATACAAGGCACAAAATTTCCCAGTAACTTCAAAGGGATGAATCTTGTCACTCCATGGAAATATAGGAAACTTAACCTCTGGGGGCTGAGTATCTATAAGCAATCATATTCTCACCAAGTGAGATTTCCTTCCTTTATTAAGTTGTGGAGTTGAATTTGGAGAAAAATTGCTACCAATAGTCACATACTATCTGAATGAATGTAAAAAATATCATGGGTGCTTTATGCATCCAGTAGAGCTCTGTACCTGATGCTTGATGGGCAGATCCTATTGTAGATAGCCCCAAGTGCACCCAAGGAACAATAGTCCCACCCAACAGGCTGCCAACATCATATGAAGAGAGTTAAAGTGAAGGTGCCTTGGGCCTTCCTGACAAATCTGAAGTTGAAAGAGTTTTAATGTGACTATTGTAGACATGTCAGCTCTTTGCTTACTTCCCCTTAACTCTTCCTCCACTTTCAGTACATTCCTTGAATTCTACCTGGAAACACACTTCCTCAAAGCTCTGTTGGATATCATCTTTAATCCACAGATGCACTTGATAACTAATATCCTGGGTTCCATTTTAAACTGTGGACTGAATTTTTTCTCTCTTGTAGGATTTGGGGTCATGTAACTGTAGGTTAAGTGTCAATTCCCAGCATCTCTCAGACTGGAAGGAATAAACTCCAATGACCAACAGGTTTAACGTTATCAAAACTGTAATCTTTACTGAAGCTTTCTTTCCTTGTTTCCTTCTCTCACTGGGACTTATAATCCTCTCCAAAATAATCTACTTGTACTCAAAATCATGCCTTGGGGTTGGTTTGCATGAGTGTAAACCAAAACTATAACATTTGACTCCAGAGGAGAAGATATATCTTAGCAATATTTTTTCAAGCTGCCAAGAAATGGTTTGCTGAAGATGAAGGCTTTTGGTAGGTATCTGGCATTAAAAAAGAAAAAAGAGAGAGATGTGATTGGAAAACAGAGGCTGCTCTATGCAGCGACTAAGCAGAATCACACAGATCATGTTAGATGAAACAACTGAAACTACCTACCCTTAAAGAATCCTTGAAATTAATGTGTAATACTGATCTCATGAAATAATAATATAAAAATTCCACATATACTATAGGCCTAGTAATAGTCTACCAGATTACATAAATCAAAACTACAGGTATGTTGTGCCAATATTTGTCTTCTAATGTGTCTTAAAGGTAAGAGTAAACAGTGGCTCACATCTATAATCCTAGCTATGCAGAAGGCTGAGATTCGAAGATCGAAGATCGAGGTTCAAAGTCAGTCTGGGCAGGAAAGTCTATGAGACTCTTATCTCCAATAAACCACTCAGAAAATAGGAAGTGGCACGGTGGCTCAATTGGTAGAGAGTTAGCCTTGAGCTGAAGAGCTGAGAGACAGCATTCAGGCCGGAGTTCAAGCCCCACAGCCGACAGGGAAAAAAAAAAAAAAAAGAGTAGGCAGTGAAATCTCCTGAAATTTATCCATGAATGTTTGGAACCTCCCAATCAAGCATTCACAGTGACTGAAAGAATTCCTCTTCTATCTGTATAAAACTAGTACCCAGATATCTGGCTTTCTTAGACATCATTTCAACAACAGTTATAGGAACAAACCTCTCTACACCTGATAGAAATTAGTGCCTTGGGCACTTGGCTGAGTATGTATTCTCTTAGAAACAATGAAAGAAATCCCTATAGCAACCATTATCACAATTATTCCACAGACAACATAGCCTTGGATTTATGCCCCATCTTATATATTTGAGGGAACAGTTTTGCACAAGGGCAGGATTGGTGCTTACATTACCAGATGTGGTATTTTTATTGTAAGTGTATGGAAAGGATGAGGATACAAATACCAGTATTTTTATGCATCAAACTGGGTAATGCACGCCAATAACTCTTCTTATAGTTTTATGTAATCTACACAAACACACACATACACATAAATACTTATGAGAAAAGTATAACAACTTCCATTTTACAAAGAAAGAAATTAAGGCTCAGAGATATTAGTTAACTTGCTCAGTATCAAAAGAGCTAAAAAGCACAGAAATCAGATTTCAAATAAGATCTGTCTACAAAGAATATATTTTCTCACTACATTATTCCAGATTATTTCATCCTATAGAAGCATTTGTTTGCTTATTTTTCCTTTTTTTTTCTTCTTTTTTCCCCTGAGGTTTTTAAAGTCAAGGCCTTGCTCTTGTTACCCCTAGCTCTACTACTTGAGCCACAACTACAGTCCTTTTTGCTTTAAGTTATTTGTCAGATAAGAGTTTCACTTTTTGCCTGGAGCCAGCCTTGGAGCACCATCATCCTACCTTAGCCTAGTGTATAGTGAGAAGAGAGGCACACCTCACCACACCTGCTTGTCTTTTGAGATGAAGCTTTCACACAGATGACCTTGAGCAACAAACCTCCAAGTCTCTTCCTTGGAATAGCTGGACTTACAGGCTTCAGCCACCACTGGTGGCTAGTAGTTGCTGAAAAGGACTAAGGAGATGTATTCTTCTACATTGTGCATGTGGAAAAACGTGTAAATCATGAATATAATGTATTTTCTAATGGGTTTCACAGAAAAATGGACTTTAAACTTTATGTCACATAGTCAAACTACATTTACACCATCCTGCAATTAATTGGTTATCAATTCACAAGATACTCATTATACTAGAGAAAAGCACAGTCAAAACTGAAGGCAATACTCAATCTGTAATCACAACTATTCTGACAAAGTAAAGATTGGTAGGATCATGGTTTAAGGCCAACTTGGGGAAAAAAACAGCAAGATTGTATCTCAACAAACAAGTGGGTAAGGTAGCACACACTTGTATAACTTAACTGCACAAGAGGAGATGTAGGGAGGAGACTGGATATGGGTAAAAATGCAAACAAAACGGTGAAGGTATTGTGCTTCAAGTGGAAAAGCACTGCCGAGTAAACAGGATTCTGAATTCAACCTCCAAAAGCAAAGAATAGTACTTTCATATTTTAATCAAACTATCTTCATATCAGAACTATTTTCCATTTTTGATTCAAAGGGATTGGGAAATTCCTGGTAAATGGTTACCAATTTTTAGAGATTCTGTTTGGATAACTAAACTTATTGTTCTAAGAAGTGAAACAAGCACATGACAGTAGAGTCATGAAAACTTGGATTGCGGTTAGACACAGATCCCACATTCCTGATGAGTACCAGTGCCAAAAGTGGCCGTCCTTTTCCTCCCATCAGGCACTATTGTGATTTTAGCCAACTTTAACTATGCCCCAGTACTGTGAAATTTATGTAGTTACCTAATCTTAACAAAGGAATGTTTGGATAATTTAAAAAAATGAATTTTGAATAGTCACACTTCAATCATCACAAATCTGCTATCAGTAAAGATACTAAAGTGGAAGCTGGGGACATGTATTCCTAATTTGCTTCTCACTTTCCATCTCTATTCAACATGAAACAATGAGGGTTGTTAAAGAGCTGAGGTCATGGAGTTCAGTGTTGCCATACTACAAGCAAGAGAAAGAAGAGAAGACAAGGAGGGGGAGTGTAAAGGAGAGGGAGAAAAGTAGGGTAAGGAGGGGAGAGACAGAGATAGGTAGGGAGAAGAGAAGAGATATGGGGAGAGGAGAGGATACCTCGAAGGAAAGAGACTTATTCACAACAACTCTCTAAATAAGAAGCCAGGTTCAAACAGATTCTGAATACAAGATGAATGCTTTTCAAACACGTATGGCCTCCCTCACCATCATGATATGATTTAAACAATGTGTTTTTTTTTATTTGTTATTCTGGTTTATTTTTGTTGTTGTTGAACTCAGGATTTGAACAAGTTGATAAGCACTTTACCTACTGAGCTCCACTCCAAACACAATCAAAATTTGAAATTGTAATACACAGACTCAGGACCCCCCGAAAGACCACCAGAGACCACGACCAATGCAAACAGCAAGAGTCTTTTATTTGCAAGCTCGAGCTCGGTCCTCCACACACTCAGTAACCGATGACGCTAAGAGGCCCGAACCTACAATCAGCATGACTTTTATAGTATTGAACAAACACGTTTAGGGGATTTCTATACAAGCAGTAACACAATTGGTAGATTTTTACAGAGATAATGCTATTGATCCACGTTGGAAGGTTTGATGGTTGCAAAACTGTTCTGTTACTGGAACACCTGGTTCTTTTAGCAGTTATTCTGCTTTCTCCTGATTGGCTATTGCTAGGGGTAGGCAGGGTTGATGGCTATTTGCAGTTTTTCCAAGAATTGTTTTTCTTTCTCTTGTTTTATTTTGAGGGCAGCCTAGCACAGGATGATGGGGCCAGTCTCAAAATGGAGTTACTTTGGATCTTCAAAATGTTGTTAGCCAGCCACCGGTGGCTCACACCTGTAATCCTAACTACTCAGGAGGCTGAGATCTGAGGATCGAGGTTCAAAGCCAGCCTGGGCAGGAAAGTCCGTGAGACTCTTATCTCCAATAAATCACTAGAAAACCAAAAGTGTTGCTATAGCTCAAGCGGTAGAGTGCTCTCCTTGAGCTGAAGAGCGCAGGGACAGCGCCCAGGCCCCACCAAAATCCAACCAACCAAACAAGTGTTGTTGTTGAAACACTAAACTAGCTAAATAATAAAATGAATCCTTATGCCTGTAAATTACAATAGATCAAATGACACAAGAGAATAAATGCTTATTTACTGAATATATTATATTTGAAGAAGTTAGGGAGTTTTGATTTCATAAAGGAGATTTACTGGATGAAAAGCATAGGCTATCTGTCTATTCAAAATCTGGTCTAACAACAATTCTGTCATCACTAAGGCTGTGGGGCAGCAGGATCAGAGGAAAAACAATGAGATTTGTGCCTTTCAAGGAATGCTAGTATTGCCTCATTACTCTGGCACTACAGTCCAGTTCCCCATATGCTCTCTTTCACTCCCTGGAAGGTACTAATTTACTCTTTGAAACATTCATTGTTTAGATTAAGATCGGGTTTTTTAAATGTGTTCCCAAATAATTTATGCAGGAGTAAAATATGCTCTTCCCCTGAAGTGCTGAATACTAATTTGAGAATGATCTATTTTCTATAATCATTTTACATTTCATTCCCCTACTGAAAAAGTTCCGATCTTGGTTATTTTTTTTTCTTGCTTTCATTTCCTGCACGAGAGATTTTCATGCACTACAATTCAACAGTATTATTCACACAACCCAGCTTTTATTAAAATTCTATTTCCTTCTTTCTCTGAGAATGTAAGCTATATCAATCTGATACAATACAGATATGCAATGAAAAGACATGTCTTCAGATATCAATTTTCAACTATTATCAGGTAGGGGGATTAATTTCCTCCAATGCCTAGAAATATCAATGTTCTACTAAGAAAGATTCTTTCTAGAAATAGTCATTTCGGGTCACTATTATTTGTCTTTATATATGTTCTGTTTTTAAAAATATTTTATAAAGATGATATACAGAAAGGTTACAGTTATAAAATTCAGATAAAGAATACATTTTTTTGGACAATATCCCTCCCTTTCTTACACTTTTTTTCTCTCTTGTCCCCATCCATAACTTGTTTAGTTCATTTTCAACATTGTTTAGTGAATACCACTGCTGTATTTATTCACTCTTTGTCCCTCCATTTCTGTTCCCCATTTCCCCTCCCAAAGAAAGATAAACAAAGAAGACAAAAAGAAAAGAAAACAAAAACAGCAACAAAGGAAAAAGAAACCTCATTTCCATTTCCTAAAATTCATTTAGATATTATTTTCTGTGTAGGCATTGCACCTTTGTGTTCCTCCTCTAAGAATATCCTCCTTCAGTCTCACTGCATGTGAGTGCCTAGAGTTCATATATTATAGACCTAGCTTCTATATATGAGAGAAAACTCACACTGTTCTCCGATTTATTTTCTTTCCCTAACCATTTCATTGAAATTTTGCAGTTCTTTTAAAGGCATTATTATAAATCAGACAATTTTAAGTATTCACTGATGCTTGTACCAGGGCAGGGTTACTGAAGAGCAGACATATAAATATAAAAGAGGCATTTAAATTACCTTTGGGTAATTCAAGATTGCTTTTGAAATAAATGAAGCAAATAAACAGGTAACTGCATTTCAGGAGGAGAAGATCACAGGCATGTAGTTACATCCCAATGGATAATTAAAAGCATATTCATTTTAAATTACTAAGGTCTCTCCATGTATTTATTTGTTGGCTCTGTAGAGTTGCCTTCTAGATTTTACTTTATGTGGAACATACACACGCGCGCGCGCACACACACACACACACACACACACACACACACTGTGCTTGTGATAGTTTCCAACATGATTGTTCTGAGTACCCTTTCCTATGCCAGGTTCTATTATACGTGGTAACAGGATTGATCAGTAAATTTTGGGATTAAAATTTCACCTATTATGTGTTGACTTCCTACTAGCGTAGATGAGGATGCACATCTCATAAATTCATTCCCACCAAAGACCTCAAATAGTGCTAAAAACCCAATAGGTCAAATGTTTACTCCATGTCAAATTTAAAAAAAAATCAATTTCAGTGCTTTCACTGTTAATGACTACATAAATATTAACTATAGATCAGTCACTAACTCAATCTCAGTATTTTCATTGTTAATGACTATGTAAATATTTTCTATAGATGGGTCACTGATTCTATTGCTATACTCCATACAGTTTAAGTTTCATTAATGGTACTTCCTTGTTCCTGTTTTGTTTCTATTCAATAGGCAAATATATTATCCTCAAAATCTGCAAACAAATTGGAAATTTCACAAAAATATTTGATATTTTTCTGTTTGCTTTGTTTTTTCTGTTTAAATTTAATTATGTCTAGCAGGCACATTCCTGTCAGAGCTTACAATACTCTATTTTACATAGATTGGCCATTCTGTGGGCCTTGTAGTAAGTACCTATGATGAATACACTGGTTGCTAGATCGAACTTCTCTTCTTTATTTGTGATTTCAACAGTATTTTTTTTTCTGCAGGTTTTTTTTCTGTAGAAGTTTCTAGAAAATGATTATTTTGAAATCTTAAATATGGAGACATTTAATACCATACTATATCAGTGAGACATAGAATTCAAGATTGGGAATAATGTTCCTTCAGTATTTTCCACCAATGTCTTCAGTGTTTTCGTGTTTTCTTTTGTTGTTGTTGTTGTTATTTCCTCTATAATAACTTGTAAAAAGTAACTGATAGTGAATTTGTAAAGGCAGAATTTGCAAAATCTATGATTGAAAATGTCTTTCTAGATAACCTAATTTATTCTTTCCATGTTTAAAATACATTTTCTCTTAGGTCTTTTCTCCACAGCTTTTTAAAAATTAATTTTCTTTTCATAGTGAAAATACCCTACAGAGGGGTTACAATCACTTGAGCAAGGTAATGAGGACATTTCTTATCAAGCATTGTTGCCTCCTCCTTTGTTTCCCCTACCATCCCTGCCCTCCCATCCCCTCCCCCAAAAGACCATACTAAAGTGACCAGCACAACTATACTTATTGCAGCATTATTTACCATAGCTAAGATATGGAACCAACCCAGAAGCCCTTCAGTAGATGAATGGATCAAGAAAATGTGGTATATATATACACACACAATGGAATTCTATGCCTCCATAAGAAAGAATGACATTGCCCCATTTGTTAGGAAATGGAAAGACTTGGAAAAAATTATATTAACTGAAGTAAGCCAAGGCCAAAGAAACATAGGTCCCATGGTTTCCCTTATTTGGAATAACTAGTATATGTCTGAAACATTCAGTGTTTTCTAGTGTCTACAAATATCACCACTGAAAAGGGCCTTTCTGATATTCAGTTCTCTGTGTTGTGAAATTTCTTGTTTCTTTTCAGAGAAAAACGTTAGGTTCTTTTTTTTTTCTTTTTTATTTTATTTGTGAAGATACTGTACAGAAGGGTTACAATTACATGAGCAGGATAATGCGTATATTTCTTACCAAGCATTGCAGCCTCCTCCTTTTGTTTACCCTTCACATCCCTTCCCAGCCTCCCCCCTCCCCCCCAATCCCAATCTTTCTCCTT
>NW_012267268.1:1396633-1427406 GCF_000151885.1 Dipodomys ordii | reverse complement strand
CAAGACTCAGGGAGACATACTTACAAGTTTATTATATGAACAAAGGATATGATAAATGATATAGATGAACAGCTAAATATAGAGATGCACAGGGTGAAGTCTGAGGGGGTCTGAAAGCAGGAGCTTCCAGAACTGGAAGTACAATACCTCAGAACTGGGGTACAATACCCTTCCAGAACCCCGCATGCATTTGCTAAACTGTCTCTGAGCCCCATAGTTAGGGATTTTTATGAAAAGCTTCATCATATAAGGATGATAGAATTTATACTCAATCTCTAGTCCCTCCCCTCTTCTGAAAGGAAGAATAATTGGGGTTGAAAGTTACAGACTTCCAAACATGAGTTAATCTTGCCTCATCTAGAACCCTCCAAGCACTGTCTTTTGAGAACAAAAGAAGCTCATATCCACCAGAAAATTTCAAGAAAATGGGAGCATTAAGTCAAGAATAGAGGCCAATGTAAGACTAAATATAAGAACAAAAGATGAGGGGCTGGGAAGGTGGCTCAGTGGTAGAGTGCTTGCCTTGTATGCTTGAGGCCCTGGGTTCGATTCCTCAGTACCACATAAGCAGAAAAAGCCAGAAGTGGCTCTGTGGCTCAAGCAGTAGAATGCTAGCCTTGAGCTGAAGAGCTGAGGGACAGAGCCCAGACCCAGAGTTCAGGCTCCACAACTGGGGGGGAAAAAGAACAAAAGATGAAACTAACATTCAGGTTGCTCAGGAAAACTCAGGACCTTAGAAATTCTGTCTGAAAATGAGGATAGAAACCAAGTATGTAGTTATCACATCACAATATAGAATATGAGTAATTCATAAAATGAATGACTCTGGCTGGGTGGTTTCTGTGTGTTTGTCCTGGGGCTTGAATTTAGGGCCTTACTACTGTTTCTGAGTTTTAGTGCTCAAGACTAGTGTACTAGCACTTGTGCCACAGCTCTACTTCTGGCTTCTTTTGGGTAGTTTATTGGGAATAAGAGTCTCAAGGACTTTCCTACTATGGCTGATTGTACCATGATTCTCAGATCTCAACCTCCTGAATAGCTAGGATTATGGACATGAACCACCTGCACCCAAACAGAGTTTCATTTTTTTTTCTATTTTCACCACAGATTATTTTCCACAGCCATTTGTTGATTTGTATTTGTGCCATATAACAGTATCGAAGGCCTGCTTAATGAAAATGAGTCATTTTGACTTCCTCAAAGGAATTGAAAATTCAGCTTTGAAAAATTCACAATGGCACAGAAAGGAAAGATTTCATTGCCTTTTTCTGTTCTATTTTAGGTTATCTAGAACAAGGATTATTGGTGAAAGACAAACTGAAACTGATAGAGAAATACAAATCAAATCTCCAATTTAAACTTGATGTCCTGTCTGTGATACCAACGGATTTGCTATATATCCAGTTGGGTTGGAACTATCCAGAAATCAGGTTAAACCGACTGTTGAGGATCTCTCGTATGTTTGAGTTCTTCCAGAGGACGGAAACCAGAACAAATTATCCAAACATCTTCAGGATTTCAAATCTCGTCATGTACATTGTCATCATTATTCACTGGAACGCATGTGTGTACTACTCGATTTCCAAAGCTATTGGGTTTGGTAATGACACATGGGTTTACCCTGATGTTAACGATCCTGAGTTTGGTCGTTTGGCTAGGAAATATGTATATAGCCTTTATTGGTCTACATTGACTTTGACTACCATCGGGGAAACACCTCCTCCTGTGCTAGACTCTGAGTATATCTTTGTGGTGGTGGATTTCTTAATCGGAGTTTTAATTTTTGCCACCATTGTCGGTAACATAGGTTCTATGATTTCCAATATGAACGCCGCGAGGGCAGAATTTCAAGCAAGAGTTGATGCTATCAAGCAGTACATGAATTTTCGCAATGTAAGTAAAGATATGGAAAAGAGAGTCATTAAGTGGTTTGACTACCTGTGGACCAACAAAAAAACAGTTGATGAGAAAGAAGTCTTGAGATATCTCCCTGATAAACTCAGGGCGGAGATTGCCATCAACGTTCACTTAGACACATTAAAAAAGGTGCGCATTTTTGCCGACTGTGAGGCTGGTTTATTGGTGGAATTGGTCTTGAAATTACAACCCCAGGTCTATAGTCCTGGAGATTACATATGCAAGAAAGGGGATATTGGTCGAGAGATGTACATCATCAAAGAAGGCAAACTTGCTGTGGTGGCTGATGATGGAATTACTCAGTTTGTGGTGTTGAGTGACGGCAGCTATTTCGGCGAGATCAGCATTCTTAACATTAAAGGCAGCAAAGCAGGAAACCGAAGAACAGCCAATATTAAAAGTATTGGCTACTCAGACCTGTTCTGTCTCTCAAAAGATGACCTCATGGAAGCTCTCACTGAATACCCAGATGCCAAAACCATGCTTGAAGAGAAAGGGAGGCAGATCTTAATGAAAGACGGGCTGCTGGACGTAAACATTGCGAACGCTGGCAGCGATCCTAAAGATCTGGAAGAGAAAGTCACTAAAATGGAGGGGTCTGTAGACCTCTTGCAGACAAGATTTGCCCGGATTCTGGCTGAGTATGAATCAATGCAGCAGAAACTGAAGCAAAGATTAGCCAAGGTTGAGAAGTTTCTGAAACCGCTTATTGACACTGAATTTTCATCTCTTGAGGAACCTGGAGGAGAAAGTGGGCCAACAGAATCCACTTAGGACTGAAAAGCTTGTCACTAAACAAGAATTGCACCTATCAAGTGATTCTTGTGAAGCCGATATTAAAGGCAAACTGAAATTTGGGAAGAAAAGAAACATCTGGGAATTTTTTTTTTCTGTAAGGAAAACATGCATGGGTGCATGACATATACACCCAGTGTGAGGTATTATGATTAAAGAATCATCCTATCCTGGGACTGTTTTTTTTTCACAAGGAGTAATGTACAAGGATACAGAGTGATGAACTTACCAGTATCTGTATCTTTTGGGGTTTTTCATGTTTGCTTCTTCTATGTAATCATCTTTGTAAAGTGTGTAAGTATCCCTCACTTTTCAGATCACTCTCATTGTTGAGGAATAGGATGTATTCAGAATCACTTGGAATGACTGTGCTCATTGTGTTGGGGATACTATCTTTTTAAAGGATGTAGAATGCAATAAAGTGAAATTAATGATGAAACCATAGTGAATATGATTTCTTGGATTTATTTTTTTGGTGGAGAGTGTAGGATTTTACAGAGCACCAAGGTCATTTTAAAGATCATCATTGTACTAGTCTAGGACTCAGGGTAGTTAAGAGACTCTTTACTGCTAAAAGCATGATAAATCAAACTGCACTCTCCAAATCTTTATTGTAAGTAAATACTGAAGTATATAATACTGAGAATTGTAAAATACTGTAGGAACATTTTATGTTAAATTAAAAGTTCTCATAGTATTATTGCCTGGTAATAGTATGATTAAGGAGAGAAATGATGAGAAAGTTAGAAACAGAGACCTGGAACTTCTGTCAGATGGGCACTAACTGAAAGCTTTTTATAAATGCAGAACCTAAGAGATGTGGATATAGTTCATTGGATTGCGGAGCATGCATCACCTCCTGAGTTCAAACCCCAGCACAGGAAGGAGACACAAAGACCAAGAGAGATAAACAAAGAGAACTACATAGTGTTCAGTCTGTACTACAGACCTACCAAACCAGAAACATGCATCTAATTAGGAGGGAGGTAATGTGAGAATGGCTTTTGCAACAATAAA
The DNA here is from genome assembly GCF_000151885.1 of Dipodomys ordii. Lineage (NCBI taxonomy): Eukaryota > Metazoa > Chordata > Mammalia > Rodentia > Heteromyidae > Dipodomys > Dipodomys ordii. The sequence continues at coordinate 1,423,677 of NW_012267268.1, read as the reverse complement.
GGGAGGTAGGCACTTTTTGACAAGTGTGTGGCTGTAGAAGATATTGCTAAACAATCACACAATTCTGTACTGATGAGGGTTCAAAAAATCCATCTTACCACAGATCACTAGTATTGATATGAGATTTCTATCCCTGCCTAGAGTCACATTATTGAACATGACTTCTTGTTGATTTAACATTTCAGATATTTATAAAGCCCTTGAGTAGTCAATACCCATGGTACAATTTATTCTGTTCTATATCGGAATGTCCATCAAATGAGACATTATGGTTTTGGAGTCCTGTATTCAGCTTCTACATTTGTCTGCTTCTTTAATATCAACCAGCAAGTATTTCTTCACAGCAGAGCGAGTGTCCTCAGATGGGCACATCCTATGTCCTATGTAATCTGGTCTCTGCCTGAGACAAATTCTCTGTTTCCTCTTTTCTTCCTCATTTTGATTACCTCTTCTATCTGTATAAAATACCTCTAAAGCACTGTAGAAAGCTGGTAGATACGGTAGATTGGAATGGTTAAGGGTAGATACTTTGCTGGCTCCCCAAGGAGAAACAATTTCAATTACCCTATCAGTGGATAGGTAGTGTTTTGAGTCTGATCTACAAAAAAGACTTAGTCAAAAGCTCTGATTTAATTTAATTTGGGGCAATACTTAGGGTCGAACTAAGGAGTTCGTGTTTTCAAGAGTTCTGGATGATCTTTGATCCCAATTTCTGTGAATCTTGCTGGTGCTTACATTGGGCAGCTGGCAGATTCTCAGATGTGAGGCTTGGGGTAAGGTTAGCTAATTCTGTGATCCTTCCAGGTAAAAGGCTCTGATTGGCTAAGCTGGTGATGAGGGTTCCAGGTTTGACACCTGGACAGAGTGCAATGCAGGGAATCATAGTTGGGTTTTAACTGCATCAAGGAATTAAAAAAGGAAGGACAGGAAATATGCGGCTTTGAGAAAACTCATGTAAAATGCTGGAGTATGTGCAGATGCTAAAAGCAGTAGCATGCCTTTTAGCAAGGCAGAAACCAACCATACCCTAAACAGAGTCCAGACTCTAGTTGGTTGTCAAGATGAACATCATAATGTATTAGGACAAAGACAGGCTTGTCAAAAGGATGAGGGAGTGGAGAAATGGAAGCAGAAAGTTGAGGCTGAGGTTTGAAAATCCTTAATACCTGTATGTGAGAGGAGATGAGAGAGAATATTCTGGTACCCCAAGATGGCAGATCAGCGAGAGAATAGAAACTCAATCACCTTGTCTTTTCCTTTTCTTATGAGTGTTTTCCCTGCCCCTCCAATTGTACTGTAATGTGTATGTAGGAAGAGATTGCTTCATAATTTTGTCTGTATTTTTTCACAATATTAACTTTTCAACCTATAATATGATTCATCTTCTTGCCACTAGGTGGCACTGTTGGCCTGAAATTATAATATTCAAAGCCAGAGGTTTTTCTGGCTTAGAAATTAGAAATGTTTTTCTACTTAGAAATTATAGATAATATATAGATAATATCCAAACCTTAATTCTGACTTGATGTTTATCAGTGACTCATAGCTCCAAAAGTTGCTAAATATTTTATAGACTATAGGAACTCTATATAAGTCAAATGGAAAATAGTGAAACCTAGGCCTTTTAATTTTTAATTTTATTGTCAAGGTGATGTACAGAGGGGCTTCAGTTACATATGTAAGGTAGTGAGTGCATTTCTTGTCAAATTTGTTACCCCTGCCCTCATTTTTTTCCCATTTTACCTTTCCCTTAAACCCCCATCTAAGTTGTACTGTTCATTCCCAACATAATCTAGGCTGTCTTAAGCAAATGGAAATCACTTATTTACTCAAAAGTTGCAAAAACTTTCCAATAGGAGCAGAATTACTACTAAAACTGCTTCCTCTGCCACAGGTGTAGACTAAAAGTATGCATATCTATCATGGTTGTCTGCCTCCAGTTGACAGAACTGGGTTTTGGTTGCAGAATTCAAATTCAGAACCTAGCACTACCTATCAAGACTTTTGGTTTGGTTTAGTAGGCCAAGGTAAACTGCCATTACTAGAACATAGTCTTGAGAAATTTACTTTAGGTACCACAATAGGTTAATTTTACCTCTTACAGTACCATCACTGCCAGACAGAGCTGAAGGTATCAGTCACAAAAATAGAAAATGAGAGGAAAAAAACATTGGAGCTGCATAACACACAAAAAACAGATATTTGACTCCGCTTTACTGAAAAGATCTTGGTTTGGAAATAGTGTAATCATGTACTTCCTAAAACAGTCCCCTCAAATCACAAAGTATTTGTTATAGACATAACAAATCCTTAAGTCATGTATACCATACCCTATATTCACATATATGCATACACATTGCCAAAACTTTTTTCCCTAAAAGTTAATGGTAGCCTGCTATTATTACATACAAGCTAGAAGGATCTTGACCTGTATTGTAGTACAAGGCTACTATGTTACATTTTGAGGTTTCCAACTATATCAGTCTGTTTTCTGATCGTATATATATTATTTCCTCACAAGTATCTCTGAGCTTCATTTCCCAGACAAGTTACCAAATTCCTAAGTGCCGAGACTCTGTCATCTTTGTTGTGCCCACAAGCCTCGTTTGGAACCTTATGCCTGGAAGATGCTCAGTAAATGTGGAGGATTGAGATGGGGCTCTGCATACCCCTCCCACAGTACAACCTCAAATAAGAAAATGTAAAAGCTGCATTTATTCTGTATTGTTGGAGGGCCCTGAAAAATATATAAGGCAAACTTTCGCCATAGCTTGTAAATAATGAGGGGGGGAGGGGACCTGGCACAAGGTCAAACAAGAAGAAGATGACTATTTAGGTGCTTCACTGTAGACTGGTGATCTGACTTGTGCATTGCCATGCTTCTGGCTTTCCTGGTCTGTGGAAAGAGAAGTGAGAACAGAGAAATGCAGACTTTTCAATCCAGATGCCAACAGTACTTTCTTTTATCAATGTGGGCAAGTGAAGGATTGACCATCTTTATGAACTATGGAAGCTTCTATTTCATTATTGTGTTACAAATGTCTTATCCTAGAATTAGAAGTTAAAAACAATCTGTACTCATTTTTATTTTTTAATTTTACACTCTTAGCAATTAAAAAATAGAAATCAGTTTAGGTGCTGGGTCCCTGTGACTCACAGATAGTTATCCTAGCTAGTCAAGAAACGAGATACAGAGATCTGGGTTCAAAGCCCACTTAGGCATATAAGTCTGTGATACTACAGCTTCAAAATGTGGCAGAATGCTGAGATAAAAACCCTGTTCAAGGAAATTGAACCCTTAGATATGTATCTTAATGTTTTTTTCTTTCATGCATGTGTTTCTAATGCACTTATAAGATTATCTCTTTGTTGCTTTGTATGTCCCTCTTCTGGATATTACCAGGCTATTCTCTAGTCAATCTATTCTCCATGTATCCATTATAAACAATGCCTGGTTTAGAAACACATGCTTCTAAATTACAGAAAATGTTTTATATTATTTTTAAAATGATTTCAATATTCTTTGGCCTTTTTGTTATTATTTTGGTGTTTATAAATTTATATGTTTTTATTTTATATTTTGATATATACAAATATCATTTTTTCTTCTTTAGTGTCTTTAACTTTTCTTAAAAAACATCTGTACTGATTATGAATTCTTTTTATAGCATCTGTCATTAACTATTGAATTTCTAAATGAATATTAATATTCTGATGCTTTTATTAAATTTCTACTTCTCCAGGGTTCTCCTACTATTATCTCCATATTAGAAGTCATACTTGCTTGTCTGAGGATCATTGAATATTCATTCACATTAATGAGAGATTAAGTCATTTAGAAACACTTTTGTGTAAACTTATTTTAAGAAATTATGAAATGCCGGTTGCTGGTGGCTCCCGCCTGTAATCCTAGCTACTCAAGAGGCTAAGATCTGAGGATCATGGTTCAAATTCAGCCTGGGCAGGAAAATCCATGAGACTCTTATCTCCATTAAGCCACTAGAAAACTGGATGTGGTGCTGTAGTTCAAATGATAGAGTGCTCACCTTGAGCTGAAGAGCATAGGGACAGGGCCCAAGCTCAGAGTTCAAGCCCCACAACCGACAAAAAAGAAAAAGAAAAAAAAAGGAAATACTCTCTGTAGTGTTCAGACAGCTTGCATTTTACTTGGGATAAATATGACAAAATCTGTACATCTTTTCCTTGGATTTCTCCATTTTCAGATATAACTTGATTCCTTTTTTATGACAGATTATAGTTGGCTGAAAGGGATGTTGGTTCTCATTAGGAAAAAGGATTTGGAGAGGAATAGTTATTTGGCTAAAGACATTGCATGTCACTTGTCACTTCTTGCTTTGCTAAGGACTTTTTCATATGTTCACTCAGTTGATAAATTCAAGGCCTCTCATACTTTTTATTCTACCAGGTTTATTGGGAAATCTTATTCCCTTTGGATTTTTTTTCAAAACTTTACAATACCTATGATATAGCATATTAAATTTAAATTCATATCTTCATGACTTCTACATATACTACAATGTATGTTAGATTCTCCTAGGCTCCAACTTTCATTCATTATATCCCTTAAATTTTTCTCATACTACATATCAAAGTATCAAACATTAAGAATTGTGGGAATATTGAAAGAGGTCACAATGATCAAGGTGCATTGTATTCATAAACTGTTATATTAAATAGCAACTTCTCAGTACAACTACTTAAAGATAGTAAGAATATGTATCTTGGAGAGGTAAGGTGTAGTTGAAGCAAGGGTGCAAGTGTTTAACAAAAAAGTCAAGTTAGAGTGGGAGGCTCTAAGTTCAAGCCCTAGGACACACACACACACACACACACACACACACGGATATGTGCCCTGGGACTAGTAATACACATAGCAGACTCTGAACATGCCTTACTGAATAATGTCAGTGGAAGAGCATCCATTAAATAGGTAAAGAAATGAACATATAACTTTATAACTTTGTTTTAACATACATTGAAAGGTCATTAGAAATTATAAAGCACAAGAATTATTCTCTCCTTTTATTTTAGCGCATTACTTTGAAAAATGCTAATGGAAAAGCAGAATGTTTTCAACAGCCACATATTGTCGGCTCATGTGGCAAAAGGGTATATATTTAAATTACATCTAGATTTTAATATAATGAGTTGCTAAGTAGCATGTCTTCCTATATATCTGTGTAAATATGTGCATATTAGAATTAGTGTTTTTTAACCAAATGTGTTTTTATATCTAACTGTATTTTATTTTTTTTCTTGTAGGGTGGGACATTATTACTGATACATATTTTATTAAATGTATGTTATTTTCTACAATATTAACCAAATATTTGTTAGTTATAACATCTCAACAATTGATAAATACATCTTTTTTTGGACAGGGATATTCAAATGTTTTAAAGACAATCAAAAATATCAGAAAAAAAGGTACAATAATATTTCTCCTGTGCCGACATTATTTCATTCATCAAATTATTAGGCCTTAGGTTTCTTGTTTCTTTTTTTTCATTTTTAAAAATCTGTGAATTGTATTTTCCTTCTTAGAACCCTCAACTTCCCTTCTGTTTGATAGGCTGGAGTCGAACAGAGTGGCAGCCTAAGAGGTAAAGGGCACTTGGTTTCATCTGACTATTTCTAATTCAGACAGAAGAGGGGAGAAGGATGCTCTCCTCACTTTTCATCTCCCATAGTATTAAATGAAAATTGTTATGGGGTAAGAAAATAGGAATATTGCTTCCTATTTTCATTGTTGGTGTGCTTTTATCAGTCTCTAAGCAAGTAGGAGGACCTCTCCTTGAGAAGTAGCCCAGGAGAGAAGCACTGGCATTCACTTTCTGTTTTCTTAATGTTGACTCTTGTGATTTCATTACAGCAGGAATCAATGTAAGAAAAGATGATTCTGTTTTCCTCTCAGGTGAAGTATCCTTTCAGGATTCCTAGACCATTTTGAACTTATTCTATTAGAATATTGAGAGACTTCTAGCCATGTGTCCGTAAGTAGCTCTGATCCACTACTAGATTCAACAATCCAGCTTTGAAGAGACTGGTAAAAAAAAAACAAAACTCAAAAGAAATCAATGAGTAATAAGTGACACAACATGAAGTAAAAAGAATACATTTCACCCACTTATATTTTTCAAGTATTGCTATTTGGTTCAGTTTGGTTTTATCTTCTAGATTCAGAGTTTACTCTATTTCTATAAAGAAAATGTTATACATGTAATGAAAATTGCTTTTTATTTTTTGAAACAGGATTTCCCTATGCAGACTAGACTGGACTTGATTTCATGATTCTCTTGTGTCAGCTTCCTGTATGCTGGGATTACAGGTATGTCACCATGACTAGCAATAATAATGGTCAAAAATAATAATAATAACTTTTTAAATGGTATTACTATCTTTGTAATTTGTTAAAAGTTCCTTTCAAAGCACATATCAAAAAGTTCTAATTCTTCACAAATACAATATTAAAAATTGTTTTCTTTCTAGAAATAAGTAGCATCTTAAATTCTTATAAAAATCCTTAAAAATAACCTATCCAAACTGCATTTCTTTGACAAAAACTCAATTTTATGAACCAAATAAATAGGCATTCTTTAGTTATTAAAATGTTTATATAACTTTTGACATTTGTGGTCAGCACATTTTTATCAGTTCATATGTCCATTTAAATTTTGGCTAAATACATTCATTTTAATCAAACAGTTCCACACTGTGAATTTGGGAGATACAATATCAAGTGACATGTCCAATGCAAAAGACACTGAACTTTTCCATCTCTGTATGAATTATGATTAGATTCTTGTCAGAATCAAGTTGCTAATTTTTCATACAATGTGTATCACATTCAGCTCTTAGTGATGCTGGGAATGTAACTGAGAAAATAACTATTACATAATCAGTACTCAATAAATATTGGAAGAATTTAAGTTTAGTGGCACAGGAAAAGTCCTTGTCCATTTTGAAAAGACACTTGCATTATTTTACTCCCTTTAGTAATGAAATGGGAAGAGAATCTTGTTTGGAATCTTTCATGATTTAACAATAGTATAATGCATTAGTCTAGTATAATGCATTTGTCACTATAGCAACATATGTTTGGGCTTTCAGTTTTAGAGGTCCCAACTTATAATCTAACAACACTTGGCTTTTAGAATTTTCTTGGGTCTGAATGGTAATGATGGGAAGGTTGAGGTAGAGAAAACTGCTTACTTGGTGAACAGGAAGCAAACAACAGGAGAAAGAGAGCAGCATCCTACAATACCCACAAGGTGACACATCCAAAGACATACGGACAACTGGTAGGTCAGACCATCTCACAATAGCAGCGCTCTGTGTATCAAGCCTTTAATACAGGGGCTCTTGGGGGTACAGGGGCATTCAGGTAAAAATTTTATTGTGTTAGCATTTTCTCCCTCTTCTTTCTACTTCTCTCATTTATGATTTATTTCCTAAGAAAAAAGTGAAAATTAGTTCAAATGCCATCCTTCAGTTAAATTTTAGAATATGCTTATTTTTCCTCCCTTCCTGCTTACCATGGAAGGAATGAGAATATGAGAAGAGCCACAAAAATCTTATCAAAAAGAGTTTAGAGATTTAAAAAAGAATAAAGAAACTTCACAGAAGAATAAAAGGGTTCAAATTTTGACCTCCCTATTGAGAAAGTAACATCTTGGAGAAATTTCAATATAAATAATCTATCTAATATCCTTTCTTCAACTAATGCAATTTATAAGTTTCTATCAGCATTTAATTCCGTTACCTTCATTGAATCTCAGTACCGAATGTAGCCAATTATTCATGCTCATCATCATTCCCCCATACTGAAGTTCCTTCAAGTTCCTTTAATTTATTTTCTAGTGTTGGAGAGTAGGTGAATTTGTTTTGTGTGTGTGTGTGTGTGTGTGTGTGTGTGTGTGTGTGTGTGTGACTATAATCATCAACTCGTGTTCATACTGGTTTTGGTGAGAGCATGAGAATTTCATTTTTCATTTTTCACACACTTTTCTCTTTTGTGGTACTTGGAATTGAATTCAAGGTTTCTTTCTTGCTAGTCAGGTATTGTAATACTAAACCAACCACTAGCTCTGTTTTGTACTTTTTTCTTTGAGATAGAGTCTCAATATTTGACCACATGTGTACCTAGATAAAGATTCTCCAATTTTAGGCTTCCCACCATAGCTTGATGATAAGCATGCACCACTATACATAGCTATTAATTCAGAAGTTTTGTGAACTTTTTTCCCTGGCTGGCATCAAACCATAATTCTCTTGATTTCCCACTTTTGGTTAGTTGAGATTATAAACATGAGCATTGAGTCATGTAATTTAAATTAGAATAGTTAATTAGGTAACAAAGATTCATTGTTTTTAGGCTGATGACCAGGAGACAAGTTCCTGAGTACAGTTCACAAAAGACTGAGTAGACAAACTGAAAATAGTCCTGTACCACCCACTCAAAAGGGTGATTTTAAAAATCAGTTTCCATTACTGAACTTAACAAACCAAGCAGTTGAGACATAGCACAATTTGCTTGAAAGGAAATTTGTACATTCTGAATGATTGCACTGTCTCTAAAGCTAAAATCTCAAAAAAAGATAGCTAGAAATTATGCTTATTCAGAATATTGCTTGTGATTATTGTGGTGTTTTTATTCATGAACCTGAAGATCACTTCTTTATGAAACAAATATTTTAATGCTTGTTCTTTATTCTGCATACAGCTGAATACATGTCTTCCTTAAGCAGCAAAAATCTAGGCATTTACCTTCAGGTAAGTTTTGCTTAGAAGGCTCTGTACCAGGCCTACAGTCTGTAATTGGTGACTTAAAGTCCTTCTAGATAAATGTCATCTCAAAATACTTTACCTTACAGAGAATAAATAAACTTGCTGTTTATCCTATATCTTGGCAGAGTATCAAGTTTGTTCACAGATCCAAGTTCTGATGAAGATATATTACTGCTTTGAAAAAGTTAAGATTTATTTTGGGCAAAGTGTTGCTTTAAAAAAATCTGCTAGCATTGCACATAGCAGGATGAATGGCTTATGTCCTCTCCTCCAAGCTTAGGCTTGTATGGTCACAGTTGTCAGGAAACCTCTCAAAAAACACAGCAGAGGGAGACCACATTCTTCTAACCATGTTTTGTTATGTGCAGAGCTTACACAGGCATGTGGGCCAGCATCCTATTTTTCGTACCTATCCTACCTTAACCACCTCTTCAGACACTCAGGAGAGCAGATGGGGCTGGGAAGAAAGATCAGTTCTGTTTTTCTGGTCACTGCTAATGTACAAGTTAAAAATTATATTTTTGTGTGTATATTTATTTCAGGTTATACTTTACAGAGAATATGGTACTTTTGTCATCAAGCAAAGAATATATAAACTTGACAGGCTGTGACTTCACCATGGAGTTTTGATATAAACATTAGTTATTTTTCTGCAAAACAACAGATTGAGCTTTAAGATAACAACATTTACATATAGGCTTTAGCATTTATAATCTCCAGCATGTTTACAATGATAGAGGAAAATATGACACTTAAACATTTCCAAATACACTAATCTATGAAGGATAAAATGTCACTGTTAACAATAACTTCAGTGATATTCAGCTGTGTTAAATTATTTAATTTAAGGGTATCTAAATAATAAATACCATTTTTGGAAATTTTACCAAAGCAATAAGAGAGGGACATGCTTCAAATATTATTATTTCAAAATACCAGTTACTAATGTGTTTTTTAAAGATATTGAATAAGGCACTTTGTGAAACTTGGAGACTTTGAAAACCTGTATATCTCAGGCAGGACTATGGGTGGCTTCTGCAAGAACTGTCACCTGCCTAGCAGATTCTTTTTTATGCTTCTCATAAATCCTCTTCCTGGGAAGAAAGGGTCTCTTTCTTTCATACGACCTCAATAGCACAGGATCAGAAACTTTATTATGAAAGAAAGAGAATAAAAATATAGATTTTGTGGCTAAAACAAGCAATTAAAATACTAAAAAATAATTTTTGAAAGATGTTTTGGAGCTTATTTTCATATATGAGAATAGAATAATAAATTCATTTGAAGTTGTTTTAGAATAGGAGACAGAAGGAAGAGTGATAGAGGAATTGAATTTGCCATATATTGTATGCATGCATGTAAATGTCACAATGAAGCTTGTCCTTACAAATGATGGTAATAAAAAATGTAAAAAGTAGTAAAAATGTAAAAAGTAGTAAAAAATGTAAAATGTAATGATTATTTTTGAGATGCTGAAAAGGCTGTCCTACTGTGCATACAAAATAAATAGAAAGTATTGAATTAAAGTGGACTATTAATATGATCAAATTTGAACATATTGTAAAAGATGCTGGGCTAAAAGTACACTTTGGATCCATTGATGGTAAACGTCCTCTTCAGGGCTAGATTGAGCTCCTAAATCATAATACTGATAAACACACTTATAAGAATCTTCATTCTTTGGACCCATTAACCCACTGGAAAGCAGATTTTTTCCTTTGAGACTGCTAAAGTCCTGCTTATATACCAGACTGTTATTTATGGTAATGCCATTTTATTACAAAAACTCGAACTTATAAGTGATTTAATACAAAATACAAATCTAATCTCACAGTTGAAGAAACAAAAACTAGAGGTCGGATGAGTTATTACTGTTATACAACTTGTAAAAATTAGAACTAAATCCCCATCCAATACTCACCAACCAAAATGATAGATTCTTCTTTTCCATCTCTAAAGTCTTATTTAATAGGTACAAACTTTTACCTTATGCTCAAATTTGAGCAGCATGATCAATTTTAACAGCAATATGTTTGTAAACTATTTATCTCCATTACAGATTCAGCTAATACATCCTAGACTTGGCAGTGTTTAATGTGGAACACAGAGCTCTAAATCATCTGCTTACTCTTTAGTATTTGGTGTTTGCATTACTGCTATTAGAAGAGGGCTGGATTGCTGCATAAACAATATCTTGCCATTAACAGTCCAGTGGAAATGTTTATAACATTCCAAAGTCCAGACAATGGAAAAAGTCAGATCTATCACAGCAGAACCCACTTTACTTTGCATATGTTCTGTTTCAATGCTAGTCACTACCTTAAGATGGGAGGGATGGGGTACAAGGATGAAAGTGGTAATATTGATCAATCAGGATGCACTGTATTAATAATTTATGACTTGTTAAATGATAACTCCTTTGTACAACTATATAAAGATATTAAGAATGAATATAAATACATGAATTATATATGTGTGTGTGTATACGTATATGCACACACACACACACATGTATACATATACATATTGACAGTACTAGGGTTTTAACTCAGGACTGGGCAGTGTCCCCAAGTTCCTTTTACTCAAGTCTCACCTCACACTAACATTTAACCACACATCTACATAGGCTTTTTCTTTTGGTAGTTTACTGGAGCTAAGAGCTTCATGCACTTATCTGCCCGTGCTGGTTTCGAATCGTAATCCTCAGATCTCAGCATCCTGAGAAGGTAGGATTACAGATGTGAGCCATCAGCACCCAGCAAGAAAAAGATATTTTTTAAAAAAAGACCAGTTCACAACCAAAGACCTTTGATCATTGTCTATAGAGCATGATAGAGGAAACTTAGATTCATGTCACTGTTAAATGACGGCAAATTTTCAATAGCACTTTTGCTTTTGCATAAATTTAAATTAGATTGAATGTGCTTATAGATTATTAATCAAACAGAAATATTCAACTGAAGTTTTCCCTCATAATTAAACTTTTATTTTGCATAATATGCCTCTTGCACTTCATCAGCAGCTGTAATCTCATTGAAATAAAAGAAATGTCAACTTCAAAGTTGCCATCTCTTACAAATGATAAATTCAGCTTTGTGGATTAATGCTATAAGTGTACTATTCTTCCAATAATTAAATGTGAATGAACTCATGCTTTACAGCAATCGAGCTGAAATCTTTTTCCCCAAAGATGTATCAGAATAAATTACCTGAAAAATTTAGTCATGTGCTTTGCAATACAGACAAAGAAATCTACTAACAAAGATTGATGGATAAATTTTAAAAAATTCAGAAGAGTATCATTATTATTACTCTTTGGGGAAATGTATTTTAATGCATTTGACAAAATTAATTTAAAACCTTCACCATTAATTTGAGAAAACATTATTACTTTACCTTAGTTATATAAAATTATTAAACATGAAGTTTGAGTGTTTCAGAGTGAAAATTAGCTTGTGAAAAACCAATTCTCCCTCTACACAAAGCTATCATGAAGGATAACATTTTTTTAAAAATCCAAAAGTTTTGTAGGCTGAACAAAACAGGGAGTTTTCTAAGGAGAGAAAAAACTTGGACTAGAATAGAGGAAAATTCTCTTTATTGGGGAGTTAACATCAGAGTGGGGACAGTGACAGTGCAGACAGGTTACAAATGACAGCTGATCAGAAGAATCAGGTAAAGGAATTGTAGGTAACAAGCACTGCCCAAAATAGCGATTTAAAGAACATATCCAAAAAAAAAAAAAGCATACATGAATTTGGCCAACAAACTTATTTCAAGTTCCTAGTTGACTTCGGGACAGTTTGTGAGGTTGAGGTGTAGTGTTCTGTACCTCAAGGCCAAATAAATAAATCTCCTGCTAAAATCAAAACGAGCAAAAATCTTTAGGGGGTATCTTGGAACAGAATCAAGAATGTACTGTTTGCAGTTATTGTTCTCCCTTTGGTTTATTCCCTTTTGTCATTTTTTTAAAAAAAATTCTGTGCCCTTTGTCTTGTATGTAAGCTTATCTGATTATGTGTACATAGCTATTGAGTTATTGTGATCTTCTCCTTGGACTATTCTAGACATGTTCTAGTTATTACAAATGTGGGAAACCATGGAGCCTATGTTTCTTTTGGTATGCCTTACTTAATATGATTTTTTCCAAGTCTTTCCATTTCCTTACAAATCAAATGATATTATTCTTTCTGATGGAAACATAGAATTCCATTGTGTATATATGCCACATTTTCTTTATCCATTCCTCTACGAAGGGCATCTGGATTGGTTCTGTATCTTAACTATGGTAAATATTGCTGCAATGAACATAGTTATGCTGGTAGCTTTAATGTGTCCTTGGTTTTTTTTGTTCCTTTGGGTAAATGCCCTGGAGTAGGATTGCTCCAAGATAGGAAACAAGTTTTTGTTGTTGTTGTTGTTTCTAATATACTATATGAAGTTATTTCTTTTTTATTTTTTCCTTTTCCTTTGCTTTGCTTTATCCCCTGATGTTACTGTTTTTGATTTTGGTACCCTGTGCTTTGTATATATGGTTATCTGATTTGGAGAAGGAAAGGGTAATAACAAAATAGTGAGACTAAGGCCAAAGTGTGAACCAATACAACAGCTGTATTCACAAGATGCTATGTTGAAAATGAATTTTACAACAGCAGGGCCAGGATAGGGAAAGTGGGAGAAAAACAAGAGAGGGGGTAATAATGTTTGACAAGAAATATACTATTGCCTTATTTATGTAACTGTAACTGTAGCCTCTCTGTACAACACCTTTACAATAAAATTAAAAAAAATAAGTTTATCTGATTTGGGGAGAGAATGGAACACAGAGACAATGGGACAAAGGGTGAACCAATTCAGAAGTGATCTTCACTAGACACTATGTTGGAAATGAACTATACAACTTGGGTGAGGGAAGGGGGATCAGGAGCGGAAAAAGTGGGAGACAATGAAGGAGGGAGGAACATTGTTCAAAAAGAAATCCACTCATTACCTGACTTACGTAACTGTAACCCCTCTGTACATCACCTTTAAAATAAAATTTAAATTAAATGAATTTATGCAGCAAAATATTGAATGTCCAGGATGCAAAAGAAAGGACAAGAATGAGATCAAATCCAATGACAAAAGACAAAAAACACCTCAATAAATCAGAGGTTAGAATCCCAAAGGAATCTTAGTAAATCCTTATTCTATAGCCTAAATGTAAATATCACATTTATGATGAAGGAAGTCAGGAACTCTTAGCATAGTATAGACAACAACAACAACAACAACAACAACAAAAAGAAATTAAGGAAAGTGCTGGTTCTGAAAATAAACACTTAAAAGAAAATCAATTGATGGACTTAATAATAGATATGTCAGAGAATATGGCCTGTATATGTGAAGGCCTATTAACAGATTCACTTAAATTGAATGATGAGAGAACGGGGAAAAAAGATTTGTATGAAATGCCAAAGAGAAAGGATTTCTGTGACCATGTCAAAAGTTCTAACTGCACGTAACTAAGATTCCAAGCAAAGAAGGGGCACATAGGGCAGAGGAACTGTTTGAAAGTATAATGTCTGTAACTACTACTTTTGTTAAATGAGCAAGATGTTAGACAATAATACAGAAGACCCCAAATAGGACAAGTTCACATACATATGCTCAAGAGTTCAAAGCCAAAAACAAGACAAAAATTTAAATACAGCTTCACAGGACAAAAAAAAGGAAGAAATAGGAACCCTAATATAAGGTCTAATAAAGTATGCGTTGAGAATAATAAATTTGTAATAGATAATAGATGGATAGATAGATAGATAGATAGATAGATAGATAGATAGATAGATAGATAGATAGATAGATAATAGAATAGTAAATTTGTGATAGATATTTTCAGGTAAAGGAGACCTAGGTAATCTATTTTCATTGGAACCACACTACAAAAAGAGTTTCTAAGAGAAACTGAAGAAATTCTGAAGAAATATTAAAAGATTATAAAAGTAGATTAACTAAGTAACCCAAATAATGCTAAAATATAAGAAACATTAAAAACTACTTTCAATCTAATTTCTTTAAAATCAAATTGAAATTATAATGCCAATTGTATAATGTTTATCTTATGGATTTTAGTGTGTGTCAATTCATATGGCAAATACAACACATATGATGATGGAGATAAATGATCTTATAATATGGTCACATTTTCTATAGTTTATGCAATTTGATGTGAAAGAATTCGATGTTTTATATTGTTCACTATTAATGATGTAAATTCTAACCTATATTGATATCTAAAATTATATACAACAATAATAAAAGAGAACTATAGATAAATCACTTCAATACACAAAAAAGCAAACCTGTCACTAAAACTTTTGAATCAAATACACTTTGGAAAGATAATATACTATGATCAAGTTGGTTAATTACACTGATGCAAAGATGGCTCAGCATAACAAAAAAATCAACAAGTGCAATGCATCACATAAACAGGACCAAGAAAAATTATATGATGATTTGAATTGATATAGGAAAAGCCTTTGAGAAAATTTAACATCCTTTTAAAACAAAAACTGAAGAAAACAAGAAATAGACAATAAGAACCTCAACACAAAAAGGCTATAAATGACAAAACAACTATTTTTTTAACAAATGTGTAGAGACATATTTCATTCCAATAAGTGATAACAATGAAAACAATGGCCTATATTTATGCACCAATTAATTGGATCTCAAAATTAATGAAAAAAACCTGAATAATTCAAATGGCAAATTAGACAGTCTTACAAGCTGAGATGGAGATTAACACCTTATAACTTGAGAAAAGATTTAGTCTCAAAAATGTTCACTGAAATGTAGAAATTCTGGACAATTTCAAATTCACTGACCTAATTGGTAGAAAAAAAAATCTAATATCTGAAAATTCATAAATTCTCAAGGCATGTAACATGTTTGTCAAGACAACCAGGAAACTATGCAAGAAAGCAAATGTCAAGAATTTTAAATGGAATTCTACTCATTCATTAGAAAGAATGATATTGTACCATTTATAAGGAAATGGAAAGTCTTAGAAAAAATTCATATTAAACAAAGTATGAAAGATCCAAAGAAACAGGCTGTATGGATTTTTTCATTTGTGGTAATTAGAAAGTGCCTATAAATCTAAAAGTAAACACACTGGATGTTAAAAAAAAAAAAAGATACTCTGGGACATTATAAATTATACAGGTATCTAGGCATTAACAGAGTGATACCAAAGAATCACCAAGGTGCTATAGCTATGTCATCTGATCATATAAAATAATACTTATCGAATTAACTCCAGGAAATGGAAACAAGATTTTTCTTTGTTGTTGTTTTTCTTTAACTTTTGTCTGGTTGTTTATCTGAGATAAGGAGTAGCATACAATGATGGGAACAAGAGTGAAAAAAATGCATCAGTAATAAAAGAACTATAGTAAGGGAAAAATGAGGGAAGAGGTAACAAGTGTTACAAGAAATGTACTTAATACTTTCTTTATGTAATGGTAACCACTCTGTACATCACCTTGACAATAAAAAAAATGAACTATATAATTTGTGGATGTGGACTGGAGGGAAAATGGGAGACAGTTAGGGAAGAGGTGACATTTTTCAAAAAGAATATGTACTCATTATCTGACTTAATGTAACTAATTCCTCTGTACATCATCTTTACAATAACAATGAAAAGAATTTAAAAAAATTACAGTTATACGTGTATGCTTTTCAAAACCAATAGAATGTGTAATAATAATAGGATAGAGGAAACATTCAAAATATTTAGAAATTAATTAACATAATTCTAAATAATTCATGAATTAAAGTAATCAAAAATGAAAGCTGAAAAGTTTTTGTGCTAAGTAGAAATAATGTAAGAAAATTTACAGGTTATATTCAAACTGGCACTTCCCAAGGAAAAGGTAATTATAAATGACATTTAAGGAATGTAGAGAGAAGAGCAATGTAAAGCCAAAGTAAGTAAAGTGAATGGAATGTGAGTGACTGTAACAGTAGTTTCAGGGACCTGAATGTTGGTTTCAATTACATCTTCATATACAAGTGTGAATAAATTATCATACATTTTTTATAGACTCACACAACTGAATGTTCCTTTAAAAATCTAATGCAAACTCCAGCTATTTCAAATGTGAGTGGTTTCCTATGTTGGAGAAATTAGCTCAAACTTGTTTTTTCCAGTGTTATACCCGATTCCCATCCTGTCTTTGAACAATCTGATACCACTTTCATGTCATATCTTTTAAACTACAAATAGGCATTTATAAATAGTACAGTTCTACAGGTTAAAAATACCAAATCCAGTGTAGGGATCATGAGATGCTTCTTGCAAGTAAAGAAAAAAGAAAAAAAAATGTAAATAGATTAACTTGGTGTAGCAAAACTGAATAGTAGGAATATAGCAAACATGGATTTTCCTAAGTCATAATGTCTTCTTGCCATTGTGAACTGATTGCAACTAATGGGAACAGAGATTAAGGTCATTCACATGCCAGTACTGGAGAGAAGGGAAGTTTTAATCTTTGGTGATGGTTCCCACTCCCTTTAGTAAGTAAGAGGAAGGGATAGGGGAGCAGCTGTATTCAATGTGCTACTTATCTTATCTTAACCAAGAATAGTAAGGAGGGTAGGTTCTTCCCAATGAAAGACTGTGATACCCTACCCTTCCCATGGTTAATAAGGTTAGTATGAGAACTAGAAAGAGAAGTGGAAGTAATTTTGATTTATAGAAAATAAAATCAGAGTATGAAGTGTATATTCCCTTATACTTAAACAAATATTTGTCTGAACAGATTCCAGTGTATGTATGCCTATATGTAGCCATGTGTATATGTTCACATGGACACATATAAACAAATCTGTTGGAGGAGGTATTTAGAACAGTATCAACTAACTGATATTGGCAATTGATATATTAGTAAATATTAGTCATTGGTCAATGGTTATATTCTTTGACTCTGCAATGTTAATACAAATTTCAATTTTGCCAAACATTTATTTCTGCGTTGCAGATTCTCCATGACTTCTTATGAACATACTTTTATTTTTGTGTTTTTAAAACATGGAATGTTGACTGCAGATTTTGCTTTTTTTGCTTTAGTACTCAGCGTCTTTTAACTCTGAGCATTGATACTAGGATTCATCAAAATTTTATGCTCCTCTATATCCAAACTCTCTCTAAAAAATGATTTTTAAAAAGTATTCCTGCAATGATTGAGTTATTTCACATAGAGTTTGAGATTCCCCAAGCAGAATACTATGAAGGATCTCAAAGGCTTGCTCCATGTTGACCTCAAATTGCAATCAAATATTGGGCTAGTATTCTACTCGATGAACATTACTGGAACTCCTTCTAAAAGCCATAATTTATTTATATTTCCCAAACCATTGAAGATATTAAATCACATATTCCCAGTTAGAATGAATGACATAATAATATTAACAAATAAATTAGTAAAGAAAACTTTATTTATTAGAGTTCCATAGTTTTAAGGACCTAAAGCAGAAGCTTAGTTGCTATTAAATAATGTACTGTAACAGTTTAAACACCTGTCATTTGACTAACATGTTTGAAATGTAATTTACTTCTTTCTTATGAGACTCAAATGATAGCACATAAGAAATATTGAAAAGTTTTGCGCAGGAAAGTTGTTACAATAAGGAACCACAAAATAAACTTGAAAAATTGGCTAAATAAAATACACTTAATACTATTTGAGATGTTTATTACATATTTTCAAGATATAATTTATCTGGATTACCAATCTATGCAGGTTAATTTAAATTAGGTCTGAGTTAATCATGACAATTTATTAAAATGAAGACCATTAGAATTTTAGTTAATAGTATTCCTGAAAGATTAATTTACTTCTTAGCTAACATCTGCTTAGGGGACTTGGTAATATTCCCTAAATGAATTTGGTAACTGATATTTTGCTCCTAGAGCATGTAAATGATTACTTTTTCCTAACTACTAATTTCTAGCACATCTAGGCCAACATAATAGTTACTCTGTAATATCACTTTACTATTGCATCATTGCCCGTTTGGATAATTTTAGTATAATTATGGCCAATGGGATACAATGTTAATTAATGTAAGTATGTTCATTGAGCTAGTAACTGTTGAATACTGGAGTATAGAATAGGGTCTTAAGTATTACATTATTCAATGGACAAAGGCAAGAGAGAAAAAGAGAACTTAGAGTATCACTAGCAGATATTTAATCACCTGAAACCCCAAATGACACCATTACTTACCTTCTATTATCTTAAGATAAACATGTATTTTCACTACTGTAGATGCTAAGGTTCCATGTCTTAATTCCTTGCCTGAAAGCCTCTGCTTAGTAACTGCTCTGTTCATTGGATGCTTTCTTTTTTCTTCTTTTTCTTTCTTTCGTTTTTTTTTTTTTTTTGGTCAGTCATGGGGCTTGAACTCTGGGCTTAAGCACTGTCCCTGTGCTCTTCAGCTCAAGGCTAGTGTTTTACCTTGAGCCACAGCATCACTTCTGGTTTTCTAGTGGTTTATTAGAGATGAATCTCACAGACTTTTCTGCCCGGGCTGGCTTTGAACCATGATCCTCAGATCTCAGCCAGCTCAGTAGCTAGGATTACAGGCATGAGCCACTGGCACCGGCTTCATTGGATGTTTTCTTAATTACCATTAGTGTGGAAAGTAGCTTTCCAAGCAGGCAGAAAACAAACCCATAAAGGTGAATTGAAAGGACAGTCAAGGAGAATTTGGACTTTTGAATAATGCTCATCAAACATTCTCTGGAAGTGACACATAGGAAATAATTTAAATTCTTCAGGCATATATAGATGCTCGTAAGTTATTTTTATTATACATTATCCTTTTTCTTTTCATTTCTTCTGTCCTCCCTTTATTGCTTCTTTTCTTTCTCATTTCTTTTTCTTCCTTTTGCTCACTCTTTGCATCCCCTCTTCCCTTCTTCCTTCTTTTCCTTTCAACAAATGTTTAAAATATATGTAATGTACATTACACAAAATCAGGCAATGGATTTTGGTTGCTTGGCCATAGCTTTTTCCAACTCCTATACTTAAGATCCCTGGTAGAATTGCTTTGAAAATGTGTTAGTGACTAATAGGTACTTAAATATCAACACTTGAAGAAGACATTGAACTTTTACATTTATTTGTATATTAAATAATTTAACTTTTGGGCAGTAGTAGAGTTTGAACTCAGGGTTTTGGGCTTGCTAGACAGGGACTATAAAACTGAGTTGTGTTTTTTGTTTGTTTGTTTGTTTTATGATAAGGTCTCAGTTCTTGTACAAGCCTGGTCTGGATTTATTTTAGCCTTCCTATGCCTGCTGAGTATGTGAACTATATGACCACATTCAATTCCTTTCTGTTGAGAAGGAATCCTGATGCCTTTTTGTCCACTTTTGTTTGTTTGTTTTGTGTTTACCATGTATAGCAATAGTACTGAGGACATTCTTTAAAGTTTAATAATCACATCTCAATACTAGCTCTTCTACTGGACAGTACAAACAACCTAACAACTACTTTTTTTGTAACATTGTTTCTCAGTGCACCCAAACCTACATCTGGTCTATTTACTTATAAATAACTTGGTGCCAAGGGTGTTGGCACCGATTAAATTGCAAAAAATACTTGTTAAATGACATTTAGTAAATTTATTATCAGAGTGTCCCATATTATCACAGACTAGAAAATGGTAAGAAAAAATGATCATCTCAATGACTCATGTAGAATTTCAAAATGGTTTTGAATTACAGAATTTCTTCAAAATGTTGAGTGTGCATTTATTATATGCATTTATTGTATATTATAAATATGTTAAAACTATGTTATAAATAATATATATGTGTATGTGTACAGATGTACATATATACATACATATAGTGATTGATACCTTGCTTCTTTCGCATCATTTTAAGTGCTTAAGAAAGAAAAGAAGTACTTGAAGTTTATATGTAATCTAGCCCACCTTCAAGCTTAGGTTGTACTGTAAAATAAAAAGCTTTATAATGGCAAAGTGTATGTTCCATAAGATTTTTTTTTTTTTTTGGGTTCGGTCGTGGTGGCCTGAACTCTGGGCCTGGGCGCTGTCCCTCAGCTCTT
The DNA here is from genome assembly GCF_000151885.1 of Dipodomys ordii. Lineage (NCBI taxonomy): Eukaryota > Metazoa > Chordata > Mammalia > Rodentia > Heteromyidae > Dipodomys > Dipodomys ordii. The sequence continues at coordinate 1,402,738 of NW_012267268.1, read as the reverse complement.
CTGCTCAAGGCTAGCACTCTACCACTTGAGCCACAGCGCCACTTCCGGCATTTTTTCTTTTTGCTTATGTGTTGCTGAGGAATGGAACCCAGGGCCTCAGGCATGCAAGGCAAGCACTCTACCACTGAGCCACCTTCCCAGCCCCCATAAGATTTCTTGTACTATATAATTTCTAAAAGTCTCTCCTTGAAGAATTTAGTATGGCCATAATTCTTGGTGCCTAATGCCATCAAGACGTGAAATTGATTTCACCACTCATTGACTAGGATGGTGGGTTAACTTATTTTAACCTATAGGATCTATTGGGAAAGATGTTTGAGGACAATCAGAGAACTGAAGTTCTAAAAGGAATTGCTAGTTGGGAGAGATGTAGGAGAATGGTGAAAGGAGTGACAGTAATCAAGATGTATTGTAATCTGGCAGGAGCGGCTCACATCTATAATTCTAGCTACTCAGGAAGTTGGGATCTGAGGATTGTGGTTAAAGCCCAACATTGTCAGGGAAGCCCATGAAACTCTTGTCTTCAATAAACTACTTAGAAAAAGCCAGAAGTAGCACTGTGGTTCAAGTGGTAGAGCACTAGCCTTGAGCACAAAGAGGCTCAGGGACAGTACCCAGGCCCTCAGCTCAAACCTCAGGACCAGCAAAAACAAAGATACTTTGTACTCATAAACTGATATGTTGAATTGAAATCCCTCTTTACAGCTTAAAGATAATATATAATTGAAATAAATACTAAAAAGACATTGTGACAAGTGGACATAGTATATTCAATATCTTTTATTTGTTCATCTGTCTTGGATAAAGTACCAACACATTTCCTATTCTTTTTTACTAATCAAGAATAAATGGTTGATAGAAAATTGTCATTATATGAACAATAATCACATCTACATGGCTATTTTTAGTGTTGTGTTTCTCAACATATGAACTATGGAAAAATGCACCAAAATGAGTTGAAAGCAGAATATTGTGGCCAGAAACATAGATTTTGGGGAAAACATTGCTCAAGATCAAATCTCACCTCTGCCATCTATTTATCCTTTTTTTCTCTTCTGTACAACATAAGTAACATGGACATGGTGTTTTAGTACTTCAAATAAGTTAATTTTAGCAAACTGTTTATAACAGTGTTTAGTATACATAAAATAAAATGAACTTGAATGAAAATTAGAATGGAATAGTATAAATTTCTGGATTATACCCAGGACTGAATCCATGAGAATCTCTGGAGCTGGTAGCATTTTAACAAGCTCTCCCGATAATTCTTAAAAGACATTGAAGTTTGAAAGCTATTGCTTTAGTTATTAGTAGCCTAGATGAACTAATCTCACACGGGAAGCTAATATAGTAAAATTCAACTTTACTCTACATGTCAGTGTCTTAGGGCTGCAAAGTCCTCAAATCCCTTTTGGGAGATTTCTCCCCAAATCAAACTAAATAGACTGATACAACATGCTTCTGTAGTGATTAACATCTCAAATGATGGTTCTCAGTGTCAGAATTTCTGCAGCTTGTTTTCCTCAGGTTGCTTCTTTTCTGTGATCAGTTTCCTGGGGCTATTTCTTGCTCAGATATTTGCTGTGTAAGGCTTGATTATGTAAGGGACCATGAAAGTTTGAGATAAGGCTCTTTTCCTAAAATTCCAGGGCAGTATTTATTCCTAGTAAGAGAGGGACTCTCCTAGGATGACATAGCTTAAAGTTTTAGAGAATAAATACCAATTGAGCATGATGGTATTTGCAGTATTCCTGTGTGTTTTTCCAATGGAATTTACAGCAGCTGCAGAAAGTCACTACTTTCATATTTATTTTGTGACTGGAATGAAATTCTGTATCTTAACAGGATGCCATTACACACCACAAAATATGGCACCTTAATTTGAGGAAAGATTTCCATAATCAAGGTGGCAAAGCCAGCAGAGAGCAAGTTGCCAGCTTCAATAGCTATTTGACAAAAGGCAAAGCACTGGCTCTTGTAATTCTTGAGAAGTAGTGGTTTTGTGAGACTAAGTCCTCAAAAAAAAAAACCTTGAAATAGGCTTTTGCTATATTTATAACATATAACATTCACAAAGCAATATTCATACTTTAAAAATCAGACTGCAATTAATAATGAAGATAGTAATAAGATTTGTTGTGGACTGAATTATAGCCTCTCAAATCCATATGCTAATCGGATCTCATTCATGTAAGTACTTTGACTGGGGATAGTGTTAAAGAAGTCAATCACTTAAAATGAAGCCATTCATGCAGATTCTATCTTAAAATCACTGGTATCTTTACTGGAAGAGGAAATTTGGACTCATATTGTCAGAGGGAAAGTCATCAGTGGACAGAGGGAGAAGTCAAAATCTCCAAGGCAGGGAGGGAGGCTTAGTCCTGAAACAAATCCCAAGGCCACCAGGATGGTAGACATCTGCCTCCAGAATTCTGGAAAAGAGACTTTTGTTGAAGTTTTTAAGTTGAGTGGTGACCAATTTAATTTTCATAGACACTCTACGAGAGGCACAATAGTGGCATCTGTGCCATTTTGCAGATGAAGTTGTTCAAGTTCCGAGAGGTTAGGCCATTGGAATGAAGTCTCATCATTTACCAGTTCTCAAGACAGAAATCTCACTCAGATTTTTCACTCTTCATTGTCTTCTGCCCAACTCCACATGAATTTCGCTTTCTAGAAGTCTAATAGGAAGAGTTTAGAGTCTCTGCCCTCTTGACTGGACGACGTTTCAGCCTGGGAGTCAGTGAGCAATGACCATCTCCAGCATGCATAGCTGACAGACAGGAACATTCTCCTGTATTGGTCAGGCAATATTTGGAGCAGAGGTGGCCTCAGGAACTGTTCTAAGAGCTCTCTCTGTCTATACTTTTTCCCCTTTTGTCTAGAGTAAGGCACCCTTTCTGTATTTCTCCTAATTTTCAATGATTACATTATTCTGTTTCCTAAAGTTGATATAAACTAGGCTGTATCTGTTGGATTAGATGATGGTGCTTGATAAATTGTTCCATCTCATTGTCAGATACCAAGCATTGCCCTTGAGGTGAGGTAGTTGGGTTGGGGGCTGATTAAAGAGATCAGCTGCAGCAAGATCTGAGAATCATGGTTTGAAACCAGCCTGGACAGAAAAGTCTGAGACTCTTATTTCCAATTAACCACCAAAACCCAGAAGTACCTCTGTGACTCAAGTGATAGAGCTCTCACCTTAAGCACAAGGACGACACCTAGGTCCTGGGTTCAAGCTCCAGGACCAGCACACACACACACACAAACACACACACACACACTTGCTATGGAGCCATTACACACACACACACACACACACACACACACACAGTTCCAGTTTTCTGAGTGGCTTTCAGCAAGTGGACATTTTGCTTGCTGGACATCTCATGAGATGACAAATTGTCAAGCACTGATAAATTTGTTTTATTCTGGAAAGTTTCTTTCTCTTCCCTTTCCAGATAACTCAATCAGAAAGTTAATGCTTACTTCCTAACCAAACTCCCAATACCTTACTCAAAGCTTCAAGTGTTTTTTCCTACAGTCCTACATTGATGATTGCAAAGTATTCTCTTAATGATATGGTACATAGGTCAATCTTTATGAGACTTCCTATCAGTTCTGTGCTATTCTCTAATAGATTTTTGAGCCCAGGAATCTGAATCCTTTTTATTTCTAGGTCTGAAATTAATGATCTGATGAAAATTTAGCAGAATTTGTTTGCAATTTATAATGGCATACTCTATGCTACTACACCAATTACTGTCTCAACATATTGTCATTTTCCTTTATCACAGTTGAACTTTCTATGTATTCTTGAAACATTTATGTTCCTATTAAGGATAAGGTGATCGATAGTTTTGATAAGACTATTGAATTCTAGCCTGTAGATTAAATTGCTGTCAACTTGTGCTTTGAACAACACAGATTTATTTTCTTATAGGATGATAGATAGGAAATCCAACATGGGTTTTAAGCAATAATCAATTGTCAGTGGGGAGGTTTCCTGGAAAGTCTTGGAAAGAATCCATTTGCTTCCTATTTTGATAAGTGGCAAAAGTCAAAAAGCTACAACCATAGGACTGAAGTGCCCTCACTGACTGTCTGCTGAAAGCTTTTCTCAGCTGGTGGAAGCTGTCTGTGTTTTTGTCCATATCCCCCCTCCCACATTGTTGTCATATTGCTTAGAATAGCTTTTCTCTTTTCTCTACTGTTCTTAAGGAGCCCAGATTTCCCTATTTAAGATCAACTGATTTCCTTTTATTCCATTTTGACATACAAAACCACGTAGTAAACAGTCTTGCAGTTTAGGATGTGACTATTTTTTAGGATCATTCTGCCTAGCATAGTTATCAAGCCTAGATGATTATAAAGCCAACGCTTGTGCTGGTGAGTTCTGAAGTCGTACTTCAAGCAGTTCTGAACACCAGTTGAACTCATGCACGGAGCTGGTACTTCCTGAGGAAGTATGTACAAGGAAAAGCTGTTTCTCAACCTTTAGGAACAATGAATGTAAAGAACATTAATGAATGTGCTGTGAATCCGCTCCAGAGGAAAGCAAGCTGTCACATTTGAAATCCCTTTCAAACTGAAGCCTTAAAAAAGTACTAAACACTCATTTTTCTTGTGAAGATCCTTAAAGATAAATTGACCCAATAAATTAAAACTAAATATAGTATAGTAAGATAAAGTATTTTAAATTAGTTTTCCCAGACTATGCATGATATTGAGGTGACTCTTCCTTCTCTCTACTTGCTCCCAGTTGCCTATTTCATTCTGTTGCTAGCACAACGTATCTTTCAAAAAGAACTTGGGAAAGGATCAGAAGCAGCAAATGAAGGTTATTCTAAATTCATGACCAGTCACATGAAAGTAAATTTGAAGATCTTTTAAAAATAAAAGAGAAAAATAGGATGATTTTAGTGAAATCTGCTCTTGGGGGAGACACATAAGAGTTCAACTTCATCTACAGAGGCTTCCTCTAATTGTCTCTGAATCAGGCCCCTCATAGCTATATGGGCCAAATGCCAATTGCTAGCTGGGTTTGGCAAAGCAGGCAAAGAGGCCTTCAAAGACAGTCTTCCTGCAGTGAATTGTGGGTTGGGGATGTGGAGAGCCGACAGTGGAGGAGGCTCTGGAGGTCATGTAAATCTAAAGGACTCCTGCCTGCAGTTCATTTGTTCAAGAAACATTTATTGTCATTGGCATATTCCAGGCACTGTTCCAGATTTAGTATGTAATTTAAGATAGTCTTTACCATCAACAAGCTGATAACTTAGTGGAACACCAGACAATGAAGATATTTATTCAGCAGCCAGTAAGATGTTCTAAGTTAGGAAACCATAGAGAAAAGTATAGACTCTATGCTTTAGAAAGTCTTCAGAGAGAAACTGAACACTCAGTTAAGTGGAGAGATATAAGCTGAAGATGATCAGAAAGAGAAAGTTATGAAAGGCAATCGGATCTAAGGCAGATGGTCTAAGAGAACAAGGAACATGTGTTAAACCTTCAACTGAAGAGACAGTTAAATCTCATATGGATTACTCTGAATGGAATTTGGGAAATGATAAGAAAATAGGACAGAAGTGAAATAATAACGGGATATTACAATACATTAAAAATCACTCTTTTGAGAGAATAAAAATATAGAAGAACAAGGTAAATCAATCCTAAAATTAAGGAGGCCAGACAGGAAGTAGAATGGAGATGGTGGAAGGGAGAGAGTAAAGAAGAGAGAAGAATAAAATGTGATGCCCAGGTACCTGGATATGTGGATAAAAGGATGGCTGGAGACTGAAATAATCTACTGCACTGGTAGATTGGTTCAAGATACAGACTCTATGTTAGTTCATAGATTATTCACTAAGATGCATAAAAAGATAAGGATCATACTTAGAAATCTATCAGTTAAAAAAATCTCTGGAGCCGGTGACTGGTGGCTCACACCTGTAATCCTAGCTACTCAAGAGGCTGAGATCTGAGGATTGCTTTTCAAAGCTGGATCAGGCAGGAAAGTCCATGAGACTCTTTTTTTTTTGGGGGGGGGGGTTCGTGGGGCTTGAACTCTGGGCCTGGGCGCTGTCCCTCAGCTCTTCAGCTCAAGGC
>NW_012267268.1:1387373-1396474 GCF_000151885.1 Dipodomys ordii | reverse complement strand
TCTTATCTCCAATAAACCACCAGAAAACCGGAAGTGGTGCCATGGCTCAAGTGGTAGAATGCTGGTCTTGAGCTGAAGAGCTGAGAGACAGTGCCCAGGCACAGAGTTCAAGCCCCATGACCGACAAAAAGAAAAAAAAAATTCTGGAAGCTAGGCTTAGTAGTACAAACCTGTTAGACTAGCACTCAGGAGGCTGAGGCAGGGGGGGCTTTTGAGTTCAAGTCCAGACTGTACATAGATAATGAGGCTGAGTCTTACAACAAACAAACAAGTATCCAAACAAAAATATCTAGAAGGCTGTTTATCCTGTGAGTTAGCACTTCAACAATAAGAATGTGCAGTTCATTCCTCCATATCAATGTCCTTATCAGGACTCTCCTATGTTTTGATTGTTCTGTTTCCTACTTGCTACTGCAGTAGGAATTTCCAGCAATTGATCCTCAAGTGCATAGCATTGTGGGTAGAATGATTGATTCCTGTACTGCCCTGCCCTATCCTGGCTGAGAAATTAATTCTTTCTTTGTTTCCTCTATCTATGCCATTTCTATGTGCTTGTTAATCAGTACCTCAGGTGATTGTATATACTATTCACTACAGACTTTAGCCATCCAGTGGGGGTTCTGAAATTTATCACCTTCAGATGAGAAGTAACTATTTTAATAGGTTTTTCTCAGTCTTTCCCTGCAAATCACTTCAGCATGCTAACAGTTCTTGTTTCTTGTGAATCTGGCAAACAAATTCTGCTTAAAGTTTCTCCAAAAGAACACTAGTTAAGGATCTGTTCTTTCCAGAATTCTGATACAGAATTTAAACATAGGAAAATCGCTAAGAAGTATTCTGCCAACACAATATGGTCACAGACAGGATTGTAGGGTCAATCTTCATGTCTTTCCTGGCAATGGCAAAATGAAATACTAATTTTATTTCCTATGTGTGTGTGTGTGTGTGTGTGTGTGTGTGTGTGTGTGTGTGTGTGCGTGTGCCAGTTCTGGGCTTGAACTTAGGGGCTGGGCATTGTTCATGAGCTTTCTTTGCTCAAGGCTAGTGCTCTGCCACTTGAGCCACATCTCAACTTACAACATTTTTGATAGTTTAGTAGAGATACGTCTCACAGACTTTTCTGCCCTGGCTGGTCTCAAACCATGATCTTCAGCCTCCTGAGTAGTTAGAATTACAGGCATGAGCCATTCTATTTCTAAGAAGGAGTGCTTACTCTGAGGCTTTTCAAAATATATTTATAGTGTTTTGTACTTTTTTTTTTTTGGAGTTAAGGACTGAATTCAGGGCCTTAGTGCTCTTCTACCAAGCTGAATCCCAATCCATCAAAATATATTTATATATAAAAATTAATGATAAAGATTTAGTTTTATTAGTAAACTCTCAATTTATTTAATAGAAATGTGCTATGTCAACTACTTGGATCTTATGATCCCAAGTGTAGAGAATTTTCATTCTTAAACTCTCCTGAAATGTTATCTGCATAATAATACTTACACATGAGTTTAGGGTGATTTCATCTGTGCACCCAATAAGAATCTTAGGCTCATGAATATACAAAGAAATGGATATATGAATAAACATGCATGCACACACCATGTCTATATATGATTATATATGTGTATGCATGTAGTCATCCCTTGGTATTTGGGGACTATTTTGCAAATTAAACATTAGATGCTCAAAAAGGTTGCAGAAGGAAATAAACCTATGCTGCACATCAACAGCCCTGTATAGACTAATAGCATTATATAGTTTGATAGATATATATATATTATATATGTATACATAATATATATATCACATTGTGTTAGGTGTTACAGGTAATCTGCAGATGACTTGAAGTATACATGAGGATGCCTATGGGGTATATTTTTTATGTCATTTTTTGGAAATGAATCAAGCAGCTATTTATAATCTACATGAAGAGTTCTGGAACCATTCACTCATGAATACCAAAGGAAATTGTGTATGTCTCTTTTATATGTATTCATGTGGGTATATGTGCATATATATTTTTCTTCATATTGTAAGTTATATAGGCCATGTATAAAGAACATGCTTTTTAACTGACAATTCTAAATTAAAAGGGCTGCATGAAAATAAAACACAGGAGCCTGGGAAATAATAAGCACATATATCTTATACCTGTATTTTTACACACAGTTTTTATGGAAGAACAGCTTGTGAGTGTTTAGGTTATGGAAAGTTTTTAGCATACTTATTAAAATGTATTTATTTTGTAAATTTGATAAAAAAAATTTAGATGTCGCTATAGCAACCCAAGTGTGGTATTTCATGTTTTGATCATTTTTTGAGGACAGTATAGAATACTGTAACTAAACATCTTTGGTTTAGCCAGGTGCCCATGGCTCATACCTGTAATTCTAGCTACTCAGGAGGTTGAGATCTGAGGATCACAGTTCAAAGCCAACCTGGGCAGGAAAGTCTGTGAGACTCTTATCTCCAATAAACCATTAGAAAATGGGAAGTGGTGCTGTGGCTTAAGAGGTGAAGCACTAGCCTTGAGCTGAAGAACCGAGGGACAGCACCCAGGCTCAGAGTTCAAGCCCCACAACTAAAAAAACAAACAAAAAATCTTTGGTTTATTCAAACAACAGCTGGGTAAAGTACTTTAAATTGAGTGATGATTGTTCAGTAGGAAAGTGGCTCTTAACAACTTAATCTGAAAAGGTGAAAATTATTTATTTTATATGTCCTCTGTAGGCTTGCAAGTTTGTTTTGTAAAACTCATGTAAAAACATGCATGAATGCACTCACATATGAGTTTGAATCTATGTATGCATGCATGTGCACATACATACAGACACACGCACACACACACACATACACATACACATACACACACACACACACACACACATGAGTATACCTTTACAGATAGTAAAGATAAGCACATCCAAACTTCTTTATGAGTTACTTTGGGCTTTTCACACAATGAGTTATATATTTTCATTTTTCTATTTTCCTCTTCCAAATGAGCACATCTTTTTCTTCTATTACTGGGAAAACAATAAACAGAGACTATATAAGTTGAAATAAAATGAAGTTAAATGTTTTTAGACAGGGTATATAAAAGCAGAACACAGTGGTTCAGTGCCAGTGCTTGTCTGCAATACACCACTGCTTCCAGAACACCTCAGCACATCCAGTGTTTGACCAACTATATTGGCAACAGTAGTGGAGTGACTGGCTGCTTCTATAGCATTTCCATTGCTTTGGCTTATCCCTGATATCTCTGTGGATCTAATTATTTGGATTCCATAGTGAATCTGGTAAAAAGAAGCAGACAGATAGTCTGTGACATGGGAACAAGTTTTTCAAACATTAACCACGTGTGTGAGTGCCTAGGGCAAGTGGTTGCTTTTGTAACTTCCCAGGCTGATTCACACTAATTTAACATCAGCCCTTCTAGTCTCAGTAGCTCTGATGGAGGCAGTGTCTTTAACATACATCACATTCCTACAATAAAGGTATCAGGAAGTATGAGATATGAATATGCTTGGAGCTAATTTTGTCTCATTATTACATAACTACTTAGATTATTTATTTGGCAAAATCATTTAGGACCCGCATTCATGCAGAATTACTACATTTGGCTAATAAGTATACTTTATTAAAAAGCAGCTCCAAATCTGTACTGCTAACAAAATAAAACGGAACAACATACAACAAAGGGCCCATCAGCTGCACTGTACATGGATGACAAAGAACTAAACAACCCAAAGACAGTGATGGGAAGGGATTAATGAGAGGGAAAGAGGGAACAGCTTACACTGAGCTAAAGGAAAGAAATATAAACATCACCTGATGTGGAAGAAATAACTGAATTGTCAAAGCTCATAGAATTCACAAACTGTATAGACCATGGTAATGACAATTTGCTTCGTGAAAGTTAAAATGTGTTTGTGACTTTAACTAAGTATCACTATTCCACAATACTGTGAAACATGTAATTTCTGTAATCACCATTTAAAAAAAGAAAAGAAAAGTGAGAGAAGGGATGGGTTAAGAGTGATGAGTAACAAGGTTGTCAGGCACCTTGTATTTATATACTGTTTTGAAGAATGGGAAGTTCTTTGTACAACTACTTAAAGATAATAATAAAAATAACAATAATAAAATGGTTTTTAAAAAGCAGCTCTAAATCTGTACTGCTAACAAAATAACTTTGTTTTCATGCATCTCCTCCTTTAATTTTGCACACTCACTTTAGGAGTTTAGAATAATTAGAGCATACCATTTTAAGTCAAAACCGGTATTTGACATTTACTTGAAATTATCAGAGCAAGATTCCACAGAAGGAACAATTGATTTTTGGTATGGTCATTGTTATGGGTTTTTTGTTGTTCTTCTTCTTTTTTTTTACTTTGTTTTTGGTTTAGAATGACCCTCAATCTCAATCCTCCCAAATACTGGGATGATGTGTGTACCATTACATCCTGTGAGATTAATTTCTTTAATAGGAAATTTCTATGTTAGATTTTGAAGTTTTCCTAAAACATGTGGACACAGAAAACAACATCTATATACAATCTGATGTGTAGATTATTTGAAATACCTAAGTACATAATATCTGGAGACTCAATTAAACTATTTATCCTTGGTGAATGTTGTCTATGAGCAGTCAAGCATAACATTTTCACCTATACCATTGAAAGTCTGGACCTAGTTTAAAAAAATGTGCATTTCAGATTTTCCTCCCTTGTCCTATTCTATCTAAGCTCATGGAGTTATATTGGAAATGAACTTTACAACTTTGGTCAGGGGTTGGGTGCGGTGGGTTGGGGAGGAGTGTGGAAAGTGGGGGAGTAAAAGGATAATGAGACAACAAGGGAATGAGTAACAATGATCGACATATAATGTACTCATGTACATTATGTAGCTGTAACCCCTCTGTACAGCATCTTTACATAAAATAACATTTAAAAATTATCATAATATAATAAATATAATTAATAATGAGATCATTTTTACTAATTTAGGAGTTATTTTTTATACATATATGCTGTTAGTTCTGCAGATGTAGTCCCTCAATTGCAGGCACTGCTGAGTTTCTATTAAATAATTTATGAGGAATGTCACTTGCATGAAGTCAGAAAGTTTGCAAAAGTTTGCAATTGTCATGCTTTCTGTGTAGGAATAAAGGCTTCTCTGAAGGTGACAGTCCAGCAGGAGATATATGTTTCATAGGCTGTTGTTTTTAGATGGCCTACTTTATTGTCTATATCACACAAACTATTTTAAACTGACATCAGTTGTAATGAGACTGCCTTATGGCTGGTGATGAAATCCTTTTTATTCTCATTCTTAATTTTTAAGTAATTACATATTAAATCATTAGTACTTGTGCATGGTAGGTATCATTTTTAACTTATTTTCATGTACACAGTTATTATTTTTCTTTATTTATAAAAGGAGGTGACATACAACAAAGCACTTTGTCAATATCAATACAATGCATCCATTTGGAACAATGTCATCTCTTTCAACATTCTCACCCATTCCTCTCATACCTACTCCTTCTTTCACCCTTCTTAATTTCATAGGAAGGACATACATTGAATGCATGTCTTCGTTTCTACTTCTTCTCCTCTACATTTAACTATCCCTTGCCTCTTGACCCCACCATACCCGTTCAAGTATCTACTTTCTGGTGTTTATTTTGTTGAGCTTTGACTTTGCCTTTCTAAAGAATTATATTATTGCATTTCTCCCTTGAATCTACCAGTGAATACATCAGATACTTCTAATGCCAAACCTGAACATCATCTTTCCTTTCCAGTGAAAGGAAATTTTCAGCATTGACCAAGGAAACATATTTGCATAGTTTCCCTCATTTGTAGTACCTAGAATGTGCCTACAAATCTACAAGTAAACACACTGGGTGGTAAGCAAGCAGTTATGAATGAATTAACTGAAGTATAATAGATTCTATAGAGACCACAAATAAAGAGTAAACCAAAGCCCAAAACATTAGTACCAGGAAATGGGTACTCAAAAGAGGGGAGAGTGGAGCCAAGGGGAGAAGGGCAGAAAAATGAAAGGAGGAAGGGGAAAATGCAGGCAAAAATTCATTGTAGATACCACAGAATTGAGAAATATAAGGGACCTGGTGGGTCAGAGTGGGGGAGAGTAAAGATGTTGAAGTGATAAAGAGATGAAGATGCATTGCACACGTGAACTGTTTGGTTAAAAGGAAAAATGAATAGGTATCCTAAACTTAAGATAGTAAGGGAAAAGTGGGTTGGGAGAGAGTGTGTGAAAATACTGAGAGTAGTGATATTGATCAAGAAGCACTGTATTCATAAACAGTTTTGGTGAATGGCAATTCCTTTACACAACTGTTTAAAGATAATAAAAATATTCAGAAAAATAATCCAAAGGGGGGAAATAAATGAACAAAATTACAATAGAAAAATTAAATTCCAAGAACCATCCTATAGGGTCTACTGATTGTCTTGTCCTGGCAGGGCTCAAATCAACATTAAGAGAGAATTTTATCTTAAAAGTTAATCTTAAACTGCAAGGATGCCCTTAAATATCACCATTAAACATACAAAAGGAGAAGCCATGTTGTCAAAAATGACCACTTAATGCTCCCAAATGCCTCAAAATCATCTTTGCAGATCTTCTATAACCTCATTTGTAAAGCTTTTTTTTCTTTTTTCTTTACATGAGAAAGTAGACAGATACATGTTAGTAATGGTAACTGTGTCCACACTCAGAAAGATGCACAGTAATCTCTGAGACCAATATACAAAGAAAGGAAGAGAACAGCTGGAATATGTACTGGGGCCTGCTCTTCCAGCAGAATATAGTTAGCTGGAGGGTTTTCTTTTTGCCCCACAGGGCACAGTGGCGGTAGTGTTGATTCAATACAGTTTTTGTGGAGATAGAAAGGGATAAAAATGAATTTAGAACAGAAAAGTGTGGAGATTTTTCTCTGGTTGTATTTTGAGCAAGGTATTTCACCCAAAATAAATTGAGAACCATGGTGTTGAGAAAAGGGACCTCAAGAACTGGATGACTGAGCACCAAGGAAAAAATTGCACCTTGTTCCAAGGGACTGACTATTTTCTTGTTTTATTTATGAAGGGATAGTTGAAATCCATGTGTTTTTTATTAGTCATGTTTTTCACCTTCTCCTTTATCCTTCTCCCCTTCTCCTCATCTTTATCCTCTTCCACTTCATCCTCATCCCATTCCAATCCTTTCCTTTATCATCTTCATCATCTTCTACTTCCCCTTCTCCTTCCTCACTATCCATATCAAGAACCAGTTAGTATTTCAATAGATTTGGCTAAATAACATCTCCGATGATTTCTCCCAACTCACCCGCACCAGCATCAGAGTGGTTCATAAACCAGCTCTCTGTTTCTTCATGCTGCCTCTTCCTGCTAACTTTATTCTGTGTTTGGAGCATTTCATCAAATCTTTTCCAGATTTCCATTTGATTTCAGTGGATTTTGAAAATGGATCACCACTCTCATTCAGGTGAAATTCTCTGGAGGGAACTTTATTTTCAAAGTCAGGATTTTCATCAGACCAATAATCTATTCTGTAACCTGTTGTCAAATCTTCAAATTCTGCCATTTCAACTCTGGTCAGGTAATATAGCACTTCTTCATCTTTCTCTCCAAAAGGTACAGACACTTGAGGATGGTTGACAAATCTTATGGATAAATTTGGGATTTTGATGATCAGAGTTTAATTTTTTTTCTACTTTCAAAATCTCCTCACTGTGGGCTGGGAAGGTGGCTCAGTGGTAGAGCGCTTGCTTTGCACGCACAAGGCCCTGGGTTTGATTCCTCAGCACCACATATGCAGAAAAAGCTGGAAGTGGTGCTGTGGCTCAAGGGGTAGAGCATTAGCCTTGAACTGAAGAGCTGAAGGGTAGAGACCAGGCTCAGAGTTCAAGCCCCATGACTGACCAAAAAAAAAAAAAAAAAGAAAAGAAAGAAATCAAGAAATCTCCTCACTGACTTGATCATTATGTCTATTTCATTTTGTACTTCATTGATATATTCAACTGCTTCTTGCTGTTATTTTTCTCCATTTGGCACACTGGGATGTATCTGCCAGCTTTAGGGCAGGACTCTGTTTAGTGTTCTCAGGTTGAAGCTGTATGGGGGATTGGAGATTCAGGAAAATGCCAGAAGCAAACCTCAAAAGGCCAGATCAAGAGGAAGGGGAAGAAATGATCTCATTTTATTTTAAACTAGTTTTTGTTTAAATGTGTCATAAAATACATTCATAACAGCAGAGTCACCATCATGTAGCAGCAGATCTCCTTAGTCTCTCCCTAATTTCTTACATGCATGACTCCACAGAGCCCCGAGTCTGGACAGATGTTTATGTTCTTGAATATGGCTGTGAATACTTCTTTCCACTGGATCATGCCAGTTATAAGGACTTAGTTAAATAAAATTCAGCAGATAAAAGTATTCATGTCCTAACAAATGGAGCGATGTCATTCTTTCTGATGGAGGAATAGAACTCCATTTTGTGTATATACCATATTTTCTTAATCCATTCATATACTGAGGGGCATCTGGGTTGCTTCCATATCTTAGCTATGGTAAATAATTTGGCAATAAACATATTTGTGCTGGTAGCTTTAGTATGGTCTTGCTTGTGGTCATTTGGTTAAATGTCCAAAAGTGGGATTGCTGGATCATAGGGGAGCTCTATGTGGTGTCTTTTGCAGAACCTCCATACTGCTTTCCAAAGTGGTTGAACAAGTTTACACTCCCACCAATAATGGAGAAGGGTTCCCTTCTGGACACATCCCCTCCAGCAGCTGTTGTTATTAGAGTTCTTGATTATAGCCATCTAACTGGGGTGAGGTAGAATCTCACTGCTATTCTGATTTGCATTTCTTTTATGGCTAGAGAGGTTGAGCATTTCTAAAGATACCAGCACAACTATGTTTATTGCAGTATTATTTACCATAGCTAAGATATGGAACCAATCCAGATGCTCCTCAATAGATGAATGGATCAAGAAAATGTGGTATATATACACAATAGAATTCTATGCCTCCATCAGAAAGAATGACATTGCCCCATTTGTTAGGAAAT
>NW_012267268.1:1359285-1387323 GCF_000151885.1 Dipodomys ordii | reverse complement strand
AAAATTATATGAAGTGAAGTAAGCCAGGCCCAAAGAAACATAGGTCCCATGGTTTCCCTTATTTGCAATAACTAGTATATGTCTGGGACAAGCAGAAAAGCTCAGATAAGATGATGTTAAGCGAAATGAACCCGAAGATAGGGACACAAGTGTTTTTTTTCATTCTTGCTATTGTTTCTAACGTATTTATAAGGTACCACACCACGTGATTTTTTTGTTGCTTTGTATGTCCCTCCCCCATGGTATAACCCGTTTTCATTGTATTTGATGTCAGAAAATTTGGGGAGGGGAAGGGCAAAAACTAAATGTTTAAATAGGGATACAGCTTGACCCATTACAACAATGAGATGTACAAGACACTATGTTGAAAATGAACTTTACAATTTAGCCGGGGGTGGTGGGGATGGGTGGTGGAGGGGTGGGGAGGATTGGCAGGTGGGAATGATGGGTAAGGGGTGTAGTTGAGGAGGTCGGAGGGTCGGGATGGTAGGGGAAAAATAGAGGAGGAGGCAACAATTCTGAATAAGAAATGTACTCATTACCTTGCTCATGTAACTATAACCCCTCTGTACACAACAAAAATCTTACTTTTTAGAAAAGTATTCATGTCCAATGATTATTTCTTGTTTCACCACATAACTTTTACACAAAATGCACCAACAAGAAAATCTTATGACCACCGATACAATCTAAGTATGTTTGTGAATAAACCAACATAAACCTTTCATTAATGAATTCTTTCAACTCATCTCATTCCACCAAGTATAATTAAGATTTGATATATCATATTAACTATAAATTAATTTTCAAAACCAATTACACTATGGTAATATATTTATTTAATATATAAACAGCAACAAACTATGGCACTTAATTAAAATCAGATATCTGCTTTACTTAATATATTAACCATTAAACTTCTGACTTTTCAGAGCTTTGGATACCATATAAATGCATATGTCTACAGATTTACAAAATCAATAAAATACAGTTGTCTCAGGCAGAATAGAGGTTAATGGTGTTGAATCCAGGCTCAGATAGCAGGCTTCTGGGTCTGCAACTTGGTTTTCTTAATTACTAGATATATCAAGCCAGTTATTTAACTCTCCATAAGTTATGGTTTTAAAATTTATTAATTCAATCTAATTACCATTTCAAATCTTACATATACTATGAATGAAAAACAAAAACTGTTGTGAGTTGGCTTGCTTTTCACAATGGTACGATTAAGTAATTTCAAACTTATTTATGTATATTTTAAAGATGAAGAACAAACTAAAAGGCTTGTGGATAATGGGATCTTAGTTTCTTCCCCTTCAAATAAGAACATCAATATATATGACAGGAAATCTAGATTGAACCATAAAATGCTTGTAGTGATGATGACTCACTGAAAGTCCTAACCCCTGGGTCCTAGAGAAAGAATCTGA
Source organism: Dipodomys ordii (assembly GCF_000151885.1). Lineage (NCBI taxonomy): Eukaryota > Metazoa > Chordata > Mammalia > Rodentia > Heteromyidae > Dipodomys > Dipodomys ordii. Next base: position 1,385,893 of record NW_012267268.1, on the reverse strand, counting down.
CCCTGTTCAGCAATTTGATCACATAGCTAAATGTGCATATTCATATCTCTAGAGCTCTGTTTTTTCTTTATTACTAGTTGTAACAATGCTAGGGTCAAGGCAGAAAAAATCTGACAATTTGTCTTTAGCTTAGATCAAAACTGTAAATACATTTTTTTCATTTTTATATGTATTACTCTGCTTCACAATGTGAATGAGCTTTTGGATCCAGACACAGGTCTATGACCAGGATTCAAAAAATGTAAGTATAGAATCTGATTCTAGATTTCCAGATTTTCTTACTCCAATCCAATTAATTAACTCTCAATTTATTTTTATAAATAAAAGACAAATTTACAGAAGTGAAGCTGTGGCTGAAAGTATAGACTACTAGCCTAGAGAAAAGGAACAGAACCCAGGCCTTGACTTCAAGCCCCAAAGCCAACAAAAGGTAAATAAATAACCAATGACAAATATAAAATTTAGTTTAAAATTAGAGTACAAAGATGCTCACAAATAGGGCACAGATGAGTAGTTAAGGTCAATCAAAAATACATAATTGAAATATGAATCAATATACTTAGAAATAATTTTTAAAAGTTATATAAAATTTCAATGCTCATTTGAAGATATGGTAGCAACAAACATAATGTAATACAAATGTATGATAGCATCAAAAGAGATCTAAAATAGTGTAATTATTAAGAAAGCCAAAATCAAAATTCAGCCAAATTAAACTGCAGGAAGCTGGTTTTTGGAAAGGGTAAGTGGGGTCAAGAGGAAAGGGGTAGACAAATAAAAGGAGAAAGGGGGGAAATGCAGTCAAGAATAAAATGTATAATCTTACAAAATTAAAAAGAATGAAAGAAGGGGTAGGTAGAGGAAGGATGAGTGAGAATGTTGAAAGGGGTGACATTGATCAAGATATATTGTATTCATAAAGCTGCTTTGTGAAATGTAAAACTATGTAAAAATAATTTTAAAATGTGAAAAAAATATTCCTAGATATTTTGTTAAGTTTCTAACATATTTATAAGATGATTTCTTTGTTGCTTTGTATGTCCCTTCCCCAAGGTATAACCCCTGCTTTCACTGTATTTGATGTTGGTATAATATGTGGAGGGGAAGGGAAATAAGAAATTATTTAAATAAGGATTCAGGTGGACCCATTGCAACAATGAGATGTACAAGTCGTTATGTCAAAAACGAACTTTACAACTTTGTCCAGGGGGGGTTGGGTGGGGGTGGGGAGATGGGAAAGGATGGGACGGGGAAACAAAGGAGGAGGCAACAATGCTTGATAAGAAATGTACTCATTATCTTGTCCATTGTAACCCTTCTATATGGTATTTTCACACACAAAAAAAGAATAGAGGTGTTTCACTTTATACTATTATAATAGAATTTCCTGGCTAAATTAGAAAGGTGTACTGCTTGAAGTACAATATATGCCTATATAGAGCTATCTCTGAGAAATTCTTCATTCTGTTAGTATGTGCTAAATCAAACCTAAAATAAAAAATATAAAGGATATGACTATTCACACATCAAAGAAGAATTCTAAAGCACACAGCAGAACTGTTTCTTTCTTTGCTTTGGTATTGCTTCACAAGTGACAACTGGTCAGAGAACATAAACAAATCTCATTATATAGATACATACATATATGTATATATAAATATGTATACATATATATATTCATATATATATGAATATACACACAAACTTTTTCAAATTATGTCAGAAAGTCCTCAAATGTTTTTATTTATATATTCTTCTATAAGGAAAACTAATATCCTTTGCAAAACAAAATTAATCCATTTGATCATTTTACTTTATCTAAAGCAATTTTTATAAGTTTGGAAGGAAATTCTTTATTTTCTACAGATAAAACACATCCATAATTTCCTCATTTAAATAGCTATGCATGTCAAGACCCTTGTCCTAAAGTACAGCGTTTTAAAAATAAAATGATTAATTTTGTATGTGCCCACAATAAGTTTATTATAAGATTATCTGAGTTGTGCTGGTAGCTTTATTATAATCTGGGTTGTGGTCTTTTGGATAAATGTCCTGGAGTGGAATTGGTGGAACATAAAGTAGATCTGAATTTAGGCTTTTGAGGAACTTCCATGTTTCTTTCAAGAGTGGCTGAACAAATTTACATTCCTGCCTACAGGGGAAGAGGATTCCCTATGTGCCATAATAAAGCACTGGAAGAAGCCCAGATGCCCCTCAATGGACAAATGGGTCAAGAAAATGTGGTACATATAAACATAACAGAAATTTACTGATCCATTAGAAAGAATGATATTATGCTATTTGTGAAGAAACAGAAAGACTTAGAAAACATGATGTTAAATGAAGTAAGTCAGGCCCAGACAGATAAAGGCTTCATGTTTTCTCTCATATGTAGAAGCTAGATTTAGCTAACAAATGAACAGGTAAATACTTAGGTAGTACTTAATTGTATACATATGTATTAACTGAAATACAGTAGATTAAAAGGCTAATTCAAATTGTGTAATTCATAGAAAGACAATGTCAAAGTTCAACCAAATGAACACCAGAAAACAATACTAGAGGGTGGGGGATGGGGTCATGAGGAGAGGGCCAGATGAATAAAAAGGAGAAGGGAAGGAGAATGCAATCATGAATTCAATATATATCCTAAAATACTACTAAGTAGAAGAAGGAGGAAAGAGAAGGAAAGGGCAGATTTGTTGCATCCTGATTTTCCAGAGACATGCCAACACTCAGTCATTTAGGCTAGGAGTCTTTATTAGCAGGGCAGTCATTGAATCCATCTCACAGAGCTTTGGAGTGCAGCCCAAAGCTGCCAACCTACTGGGCATTTAAGGGCGCAAACCACAGGCAGGTGGTGTTTTTGTAATAAGACAGAGCAAGCAAGCTAGAGGTAAAGAAGCAAGAATTACACAATTTGCAGGAATTTGGCAGTTATTGGTTTTCCTCTCGCCCATTTCTTGGAATCTGCGGAGCTCATTCTGGTTATTCAGGTCACTGTGCCTTCTGTGTCTCCCCTGGCCTGGAAAGACCCCCCATAGCAGATACTGATCATTTAATACTATTTATTGAATTCCAGTGATCCAGTGGTTAATTCAGCAATTTACTTCAAGCCTAATTTTCCCTTTAATGACTAACCTGGAGTTTCTCTCTACCAAGAGGTTCTGCCTTTAATGTTTTGCCCTATTCTTTTTTCCCCCTATTCTTAATCACCAATAATTTTGTTCTGTTTCTGATTTCCCATTTTACATTCTTTTTGTGGTAGTTATCACAGGCTGAGAGGGATGGTTGAGAATGTTGAAAGGTGTGATATCAATCAAGATGTACTGCATTTGTATACCACTTTGTAAAATGGCAACTATTCTGTACAACTACTTCAAGATCATGAAAATATTTTTAAACGATTGTTATTTCCTTTAAAATAATGTAAATATGACCATATAAAACGATGCTAAGCGAAATGAACCCCAAGATAGGGACACAAGTGGTTTTATCTTTCTTCCTATTGGTTTTAATGCATTTATAATGTACCATGTGATTTTTTTTGTTTCTTTTGTATTTTCTTCCCCATTTTATAACCCCTGTTTTCACTGTATTTGAGTCTGGTGCCGTGCATCTTTTACATATATATTTCTAGTTTGGGGAGGGGAAAGGAAATAACAAAATGCTGAAATAAGGATACAGGTTGACCCACTGTAACAATGAGATGTACAAGACACTATGTTGAAAAGGAACTTTACAACCTGGGGTGGAGGGGGGAGGGAGGGAGGAGTTGGGGAGGTGGGGTAGGAAGAAATGGTAGGGGAAAAACAAAGGAGGAGGTGACAATGCTCAATAAGAAATGTATTTATTATCTTACTTATGTAACTGTAGTCCCTCTCTACAGTATTTTACAATAAAAATATATAAAAGCAAAAATAATGTATGGGTATGCTCACAGTTTGAGATGAAATAATTTGACACTGGTTCTTTCTTTCAGTCATTGAGATTTCAATATTCTCAGCAAGTAGGTAATAGGATAGTTCTTGGTTTCTGGGTGATCAACATCTACCCTGCAACTTCTACATCCTTTAATTTTTAATGGCCTGCATACATTGACAACCTGCTTTTCCTTCTGTTCATTTTCAAAGTGAAATGAGGGTGTGGAGAGATATCTAAATGGACCAAGGGGTCCATGTTATGAGTCATTACCAACTCTGACTCAAAGAGCATCTGGCAATTCCTTCAAATATCTGTCCAAATGGAAAAATTAACTATCATTGTGATGACAGCAATATAACTTATTGATCATTAAGCCAAAAGTCAATAATAATTTTTTTCTTATTTGTTCCTTCATAAATGTTGAGTGTATGACTTTGACCCTTTTCCAGGTCTCAGCAGGTCATAGCTCCTGAAGGTTTGTTTGGAGTTTTTGATGACATTCTCCTAAACCTGTAGAAGTAGTGGTTGGGGGGAGAGGGTAGATTACTTTCAGCCCATCTTTTCAGTAACTCAGCATCAACAAGACAATCTTCAAAGAGTATAAATATGCTTTCCTTGCTCAAAAAGGGTTAGCCCTTATCTTGAAAGCAATGAACTGCTGTGGGCTCTTTTGTAGTGATACATTCTTTGAACAGTGACCTCAAACCTAAGGGAGAGAATTTTAAACAGGCTTGCTCTATCAGTTCACACAGAAGAAAGGATTTTCTTTTTCCCTTTGGATTCATGTATATGTGGCCATAGATAGATGAAAAGATTGTGAAGCCACGAGACAATGTGCTCTTTGTACAACACTGTGTCTAACTGAGCCTCTAACGCAAACTGAGGTCAGAACATTAGCAATGATTTGATAGAAGGTTTTCTGCAGGAATTTAAAAATGTTTTGACAAACCATAGTATCTGTTAAGTAGCCTGTCCATCATCCTCATTTGACCTTGTTAAATGGAAAAAATAAACTTGAAGATGCTGTCTGGAAAATCACAGCTACAAAGTTAACAGAGGTCCTTTTTCAGGTTATGCATCATTTGGAATATATGTGTGATTACGTTTTATTCAGTTATAAAACAAAAATGCAAACCAGAAGTTAATAATTTTGATTATTAATGGAAACTAAAGTCTAATGTTCCATCGTGTCAGTTAAACATTATCTATACTCCCCTACTTTAGTTTATGCACCAGGAAAGCAGTGTCACATTCAAATTTGTATAATAGAAATGAAACTGCAAAACAAATAAAATGACCTCAGTTAGGTTATTCAATGATCCCAAATGAAGAAAGTCATTATCATAAAATCATAACTGTCACTAATTATTATTTTTTTAGGATATCAAAAAATTATAGGACATTACAGTGAAGAGTTGTTCCAGAAATATTTTACTCACAATAAATTAATTCCTTTTATAATATTTGGCAATGTTTTTGTAAAACAATTTGCATTTATACTGAACCTGCTTTTCATATGGTTTTTGTGTTTCCCCGGAGTTTCATCCCATCAAGTATACTTTTGTTACATTGAACAAAAGGAAAATGACAGAGTTCAATCAGAATTAGTATTGCAATAAATGTTGTTCTTAAGTCAATGTGGACAATAGTTAAGGAACAAAAATACTACTTGCAATTCTACACAGGATGATATACTGTAATTGTTTTATCTTCCTTTTCTCAAGAGATTTATCTTATCTGGGAAGGGACCCCAGTTGACCTGGAAAGCCAGATAAACTTAGCTAGCTCAGCAAGGAACATTCATCTGCATAAGTGAGTACCCATTATTCATAAAGGCAACTATCTTCATGATTCATTGTGATTAAAGTAGATAATGGTAGTGTGACAGAGGAATGATGCCAACTAAGGAGGAAAAAGAAGTCCTTTCCCCAAATGACTCAATGTCTACTGCCTTTCTGAACTTCCATAAAACTTGCTATTTTATTAATTCTTCGGTCATATATTTCATGCTATATAGAGTTCTCTGAACTAAGAATACTCTTAATTTCCCAGAGGAGTTTTTTATAATTTGAAAATATATGTTTTCTTTTAAACAGATATATATATAGATGAATAATATATAGCTATAGTATAATGACTAGTTTTATAAAACTTAGGTCAGCATTTTTCATACTGTGGTGAATAGACCACCACTTCAGAATAGTTTTGGTTGCTTTTAAAATAAACACTACTCTGGTACTCATTGTTCATGTTTGAAAGGCTAGCTACTCAGCAGGCTGAGATCTAAAGATTCCAGTTCAAAAAAATCCTTGTCAGGAATGTCTATGAGACTCTTTTCCAAATAAGAAAATGGCTGAAACTATTAGCCTGGCTCAAGTGGTATAGGCCCAGAACTGAGCAAAAAGTCAAGCACAAGTGCAAGGCCCTGAATTAAGAGTGTATTTATCCTGATGACCTATCTATTAAATCACAATTACCACTTAATATAATTTTTTAAGTGAAGTAAGCCAGGCCTTAAGAAACATAGGTCCCATGGTTTCCTTTATTTGAAATAACTAGTAAATGTCTGAGTCAAGCAGAAAGGGTCAGATAAGTTGATATTAGGGAAATGAACCCTAAGATATGTATTCAAATGTTTTTTTTTCTTTCATGAGATTGTTTCTAACACAATTAAAAGATTATTTCTTTGGTGCTTTGTATGTCCCTCCGCCACAGTATAACCCCTGCTTTCACTGTATTTCATGTCAGTATAATTTGTGGAGGGGAAGGGGAAAAACAAATTGTTTAAATAGGGATACAGGTGGACCCATTGCAACAATGAGATGTACAAGTCGTTAGGTTGAAAACGAACTTTACAACTTTGGTGCTGGGGTGGGGGGGAGGATTGGGTTGGGGGGAAGGGGGAGCGTGGGAAGGGATGGGAAAGAGAAACAAAGGAGGAGGCTACAATGCTTGATAAGAAATGTACTCATTATCTTGCCCATGTAATTGTAACCCCTCTGTTCAGTATTTTCACAATAAAAATAAATAAATAATTAAATCACAATTACCAATCATGGGCATCAATCAAGATGCACTTTACTTAGTAAATTTAATTGTTGAATGGTAACGCCTTAGCATAACTACTTAAATATCATAAACATACAATTCAAAATATTTTTACTAAACCAGCAACCTTCCTTCTCTATAACCCATAATTTGAAAGCCTCTGAAAATGAGTTACTATTAGTATCTATTTCTACCCTCATTCAATGATGTTATGTCTAAAGGAGCAATTGCAAGGCAGAAAGACATTTTCTCTCTTGTTCCCAAGTTTTATGTGGATGGAGTTTCTGGTTTGCTCATGACGTACCACTTACATCTCAATCATGTAACCCTGTTGTGGGAACCAAGGGGACTAACTAGCCCCTCTGCTCTCCTGAACTTGATGTGAGTTTCATGCCCAAGCCTTGTTTCTCTGGGCTGCTTTCAGACAGTGTGAAACAAGCCTATTCCTGCAGGAGGTGGAACTCTCGTGGGTTACTTTGACATAAGTTCATCTGAATGCCTATATGTCTGGAGATTTCTTACACCAAAGTCTGAGATACTTCCTACTCAGCCCTTACTTCCTGCCTTGTTTCTTCTACAAGCATTAAAATTACATTGAGGATCTAGAGTTCTTCGTTCACTGTATTGCTCTTTCTTCCATATTGTTCTCAAGCTTTTCCCTAATATAACTCTTGTACATTTAAGACCACCTTGGGTCTGCTTCTGAGAGAAAAAACCCTATAATATACACTTTGTACACATACAAACATAAGCTATAATGTTTGTTCATATATGCTATATGTTTATTTCATAAAGCAAACTCTCTCTCTCTCACATACACATACACACACACACAACAACAACAACAACAACAATTTGACCAGGTACTACAGGCAAGCAATAGGAATTTTAAAAATATTAACATTTGACTTCACTGTTTCTAGTTCCATTTTTTAAAACTACCTTAAGTTCTTTAAATTCTTCATAATCAATACAATCCTAACAGTCTTCTTCTCAGCACATGAAAAATATGATGGAGAATGTGCCTGTGCATTTTGGAATACGTGACTAATGGGAGCATGACTGCCCTTTATTTGCCCCCTGTTTTTGAGAGTTGATCATGTAAAATGACATGCAGAGTATTTCTGAGCCAATTCTACAATATTCCCACAAATCTTAAAGCTAGCCCCACAAACTACATAAAATATGTGTGTGTATGTGTGTGTGTGTGTGTATATATATATATATATATATAATGGAAAGGAAAGTTTGTGTGGAATGTACATAGCCAATCACAAGAGGCCGGGATTAAGGTAGTAGAAAAAAGTATTTATAACGTACCATTTGATTTTTTTTTTTTTTTGCTTTGTATGTTCCTTCCCCACGGTATAACCCCTGTTTTCACTGTGTTTGATGTTGGTATAATTTGGGGAGGGGAAGGGAAAAAAAACAAAATGTTTAAATAGGGATACAGGTTGATCCATTGTAACAATAAGATGTACAAGACACTATGTTGAAAAACGAACTTTACAATTTAGTGGGGGTGGGGGGTCAGGAGGAATGTAGTTGGGGAAGTGGGAGGGAAGGGATGGTAGGGAAAAAACAAAGGAGTAGGCAACAATGCTTGATAAGAAATGTACTCATTACCTTGCTCATGTAACTGTAACCCCTCTGTACAGTATTTTCACAATAAAACACTTAATAAAAAACAAGAAAAGATTTGAAAGGAAGGAGTGCTTCAATTTGCAATTTTACAGAAGTGGAAGTCAGAATTCTTGATGAAGAAATGTTCAACAACAGACAAGTCTAAGGCTGTCACACGTGGGGACAAAACAGCAACGGGTTTGGCAATTTGTTTTGAAAAGAACTTCAATATTTTGCCTGAAGCTATACAAAAATATCTCATCAATTTTCTCATGCTTTTTCAAAAGTTTTGAAACTTATTAGCTCTATAGGCCTTAGAAATAGAATAGTAGATGATATATGGTTGGGGGGAGGAGTATGACACTGCAAGAGCTGTTTTTGACAGTGTTTTATTTGATTGGACTTAATACATTGATGTAATGTCCATTTATCTATCCATTTCTACAACTATATATTTACACACATATACGTACATACGTTGTGTGGGGTTATGTTTTAGTTTTTTTCCTTGTTTTTCTTTTTTGTCTGTCGTGGTGTTCAAACTCTGCGTGTTGGCACTGTCTATTAGCTCTTCAGCTCAAGGCTAGCACTCTACCACTTGAGCCACAGTGCCACTTCCAGGTTTTTAGTGGTTTAATGGAGATAAGAGTCTCACAGACTTTCCTGCCCAGGCTGGTTTTGAACCTCGATCCTTAGATCTCAACCTCCTGAGTAGCTAGGATTACTGGTGTGAGCCACTGGCACCCAGCTTGTTTTAATTTTTAATATAATATAAATATGTCATAGGCTCCTCAGAGTCTCAGATGCAACTGAAATGTTACTGCATTTCACTGTCTATTTAGCTAAGTGGAAATAAAATATTTATTGTAGTGAAGAAAGCTTTGTGGAATTCTCAAGTTTAGCATTTGCTTGAACTTGGGCAAGTGACATAATATCTTATTAACCTCACATAAAAATGGCATAAACATAGTTTTATCAAGACTATGGAAGCTTTACATTTTATAACTTCATGAAGATGTGTAAAGTGGTAAACAGAAAGTTTTATTCTATCCATTTGTAAGCATTTCCAGACAATGAAAATAGATATAAAGTACAGATATTACCTTGGAAAAGAAAACATGAGATAGTACCATATTAGTTCAAATTATTTATAAGATAAACTAATTTGATTAGAATGTCCTTGCAGAAATGGATATGGAATAGGCTATTTTTTATGGGTTAAAACCTTATGAAACTGTGAAATGTGTAAAAAGGACAGTAACATTCTGAGATAGATTCTAATACCACTGTCCCTGATGGCATACAATTAGGATTATAATATTGACACTTGTGAGCAGGGGTCAGTCATAAAAGTAAATGATATCTATGTTTTCATATTCTTGCTAGGTTTTCTCCGTTCTTGATTCATATCAATATTAACATATTATCTATCTAAATATGAGAAAATCTAAGACTATAAAAACTAAGTTGAAGGTTAAATAATGAAAAACAAACCCACAAAGCAAACAGTTTTTAACATTACAGACAATAAATCTTCCTGTTACAATTATAAAGTGGTTCCTAGGCCTTCCAGGACTTAGATACAGTCACAGAAAGAAAAGTAACTTTTGGTAGAAGGTATAAGGCAGAAGCTACAGAGAAGGGTCCTTTAATACCCCTTAACTATTTCTACAGAGGCAAATGACAAGAAAATCCTATATGTTAGTCTTCAAAATGGTATTATTTTCATAAATTCCTTAGGTGATAATTCAGATTTCCTAGTAGAAAAGACAAAGTGATGGTCTTTAAATAAGAAACAAGAACTTAACCATGTAAAAAAAATATTCCATGCCAAAATTGCAATCTGGGCATAATCATCACTTTTAAATGATGGTAGTAGAGAGAAATGAGAGATAGGATAAACTTTCTGTTCTGTCTGAATCTGATGAAAGTTATGAAATAAGTATCCTTGGGAAGTCTCCTCATCTCCTAGGAAGAGAACAACCCTTTATGACAAGAGAGGAGAAAGCTCTTCAGGTGAGTCTACACATACTTACTAAATAACTTACGTATTATGTATAATTTATAATATGTTATGTATTCTTATATTAATTTATCATTCTTTCTTCCTAATTCCTAGTTGCTTTCCTTGCAATTGATTGTCCCTTCACCCCAGGCCCCATTTCCTTTGTTAATTTCCACAATTAATTACCTTTTTAAAGTGGTGTCCAAGCCCCTGGGTCTAATCACTCCTTTGGAGTTTTCACTTCGTTCTAAGGAGGCCTCCATGCACACAACATTAAAAGTATTAATATCAATAAAAGTATATGCTTTATCTTTCAAGTTGTTAATTTCATTTTCAGGCCGGTTATAGAACATGTTATAAAAGTTAGTTTCTCTTCCTCAATCTTTCTGTTAGTTTGGTTGGTTGTGGGGCTTGAACTCTGGGCCTGGGCATTATTCCTCAGCTCTTCAGTTCAAGGATAGCACTCTATCACTTGAGCCACAGCACCACTTCTGGTCTTTGGGTGGTTTATTAGAGATAAGTATCTCATGGACTTTCCTGCCTGGGCTGGCTTTGAAACTGGAGCCTCAGATCTAAGCCTCCTTACAGGATTACAGGCATGAGCCACCAGCACTCAGCATCTTCCACAATTTTAGAAACAGTTTATGAAATAGAAAGTTATGCCTTTGAGATGACAAGCCCATGTCTGAGATTGGGTATGAATTCCCACATAAATATTCACTTAGAAAAGCAGATATCAGAATGAGAGAAACAGAAATAAGATCTGGAGTTAAGAGCAAAAGCATCTTTCCCTATCTTCCAACAGTGTGAAAACTTGGGTATGTGGTCTAGGAATTAGAAAATTTCTGCTAGCAATTACAGGGGTTGACAAGTTAAAGCTGCCCTGCATTAGAAGCAATTGGTTCTACAAAGTGACAGAAATAGCAGTTAACCAGAGGTATAGTTGAGTGTTTTTATAGAAAAATAGGCAGAGGTTACAGAGGACAGAGACTAATAACCAAGTTACAAATTTTCAAGCCATTTGATGGAAAGGAAAGGCCTTGTATTTGTACTCGGATTTTGTTATGGAAAATTTGTATATAAAAAAAACTATTGTACTGGTGGCTCATGCCTGTAATACTATCCATTCAATAGGCTTAGATATGAGGATTAGATTTGAAGGTGTTGGAGTGCTAGCCTTCAGCAGAAGCGCTCAGGGACAGTGCCCAGGCCTTGAGTTCAAACTCCAGGTCTAAAACAAAACAAAACAACAACAAAAAGCCTATTACAAATAAATTGGGTCTTATGTAGAAGAATGCACAGGGTACTAACACAATAATCAAGACTATATGTGCAGCTGCTTATTTGTGTTTATGAAGAGAGAAGCTTTTGGTAGGATCTATATGCAACTAATAACAATGGCTACCTCTGCAATGTGAGAGTTTTCAACTCTAATATTGACTTGTAAATTCAGCCAATTAGGGCCACCCTGAATAATTCAACGTATGAAACAAATATATTTGGTGTATCCGCTTTATCTCCCCAATGGGTTCTCAAGGTATTGTCCTCCAAGAACAATAGTTAAGCCTTCAGATATAAATTTCTCCTACAACCTTGAGTGATACAGTGGTTCTCTTCAGTGGGAAACAATGATAAGGAGACTTCAAGCACAGACCTTGTTAGTTTTTCATCATGTCTTTATAGCAAACATATGTAAGGACATATTTGTAATTTCATCTTAGCTTTTCATGATGTAATTTTAACAACTCTGAAAAATTTAACTACTTGTGATTTGCCAAACATAATGTCAAAACTCTAAGTATGTAACAGTATCTTTGGAAAAAACACGTCGAGTGATCACCACTATTAAACCAAGATGGGCTTTTATAATGGATATGCTTATCAACAGACCCTCAAGAAAGCTATTCATTTGTCCTATCCAAACAGACAGACAGACAGAAAGGCAGACAAAGAGACAAAGAGGTGTCAAAGCTCAAAAGCAAATATGAATTTGATGCTTTGTTCTACAGACTACCTATTGAAACAGATATTTAGTAGACTGTGGTTTACTTAGAAAGTTTCAATATTATTCTAAAAATAATCTAAGACAAAGTACATCCCAGCATCATTTTAATTCCCAAAGAATCTTTGTAAGAATATCTCCCAGCACAGCTATGACTCCAAATCCTATGTGTATGTGAAGTGTACAGAAAAGGATCCGAATTATTTTGCTAGAAAGATCACAGCACAGATAAAGAGAAACACACCATTTGTTCATAAATACTAGCTTCAATTTATTCAGTAATGCATTTAATCAATGTCCTAATCCAATTAGGATTCTCTATTCTCCCAGCAGGAAGTACAAGGAAATGTAATATACTCAATAATCAGACTATTTTATGCAAATTTCATGCACCATTTGGTATTTATGCACTCAAGTTTAAAGTGAAAAAGGAGTCATACATTTCTGAGGGCAAACTATAATAAATCTGTGAAATGACAGGTTTTGAAAAAGTTTATGAACATAAGTTCATACATTTATTAATCCTGAAAATACTGATAATTCACACATATGAATGTAATCTACACTAACTTATTATGTAGAATAATAAGAAAAATGGCTATGTAAAAAATCTGTAATTTGATATACTCATAGAAATGTAATTTAATATGAAGACTCATGGTGTAATTTTGTAATTTATACCAAGTATAACAGACCTAAGATATCTACAGGATATAGTTTGAAAGTCAAATGATTATAGACATGCCTATAAAATAATAATATATGGGCATTATATGAATAATTCAATGGTGTACATTAATGTTCACATTAAATTTATCTGAATTGCTTTTGGCATTGTGAATTCTCTTCAAATTCATTCATTTTCAAGGCCAGGCAATGACATCCCATTGAAGTAAAGTCTGAATCCTCTACTCTCATTTCTTCTTTTGAATTACCTTAGCTCAACCAGCATAGTTTCAGACTTGTTACCTTCCAATCTAGAAATTTAAAGCATAAGTAACATTTTCATAAACTGAATAATCTATTCTTGTTTTAAATCAAAGGAGGAGTAATATTTTAAATGATAGGAGTCATAAAGACATGTAGGTCTTGTCTGCTTCATTTCTTCAGTTAATTCAATCTCTAAAGTTAGCTCATGCTAAATTATTACCTTGAGATTTTAAAATACATTTGATTTTTCTTAATTCCATATAGGTATTGCATGCTGTTTTAAATTAATACACATATTTTAAACTTAATTTTCGCCATATTTTACCGTATCTTCAAACAACCCTGCCTGAGAAATATCTTGTTTTTTCTTTTTTCCTTTTTTTGGTCATGGGGTTTGAACACTGGGCCTGAGTGCTGTCCTTCAGCTCTTCAGCTAAAAGCTAGCAGTCTACCACTTGAGCCACAGCACCATTTCTGGTTTTCTGAGTGGTTTATTGGAGATAAGAGTCTCATGGACTTTGCTACCTGAGCTGGCTTTGAACCACGATCCTCAGATCTCAGCCTCCTGAGTAGCTAGGATTACAGGCGTGAGACACTGGTGCCTAGCCTGAGAAATACCTTTCACTCCTTCAGCAAACATCTTACTTTCCACATTTAATTAAAATTCAAGAGAAAGTGTGAAAAGTAGGAAACCTACAAAATGAATGCTCACCACCTCCACTTTTGGCATTTATTGACTGAGTTGATAAAGCTTTGTGAGGTAGTATTGGGGAAAATGCCTTTCTAAAATGCAAGATGAAATTCATACTGGCATCTGAAACTGATCACAGACAGGGAAAGCTTGCCTAACAAATTTTGTCTAATGTCAACATAACTCTCTTCACCTCTCCTCCAGACTTGAACCACAAAAAACTGAAGAATTGCTTGGCCTAATCTCAAAACAAGAGAGAGAAACTCTATGTGATCTGCAGGGATTAATTATGATCATTATGAGCACATTCCTCTTGGTCAGAGATTTGCTATAAATTGTTTGTATTTTAGGTGGGACCTCATAAACATATTTTGCTTTACCTATAAACAGGGGCAGACACAAGAGAGATGCTCATTTATTCTTTGATTCCTCTCACTTTTCTTGGGGTAAATTAGGAGAAACTGGAACTTGACAGTCATAACAACAGGAAAACAGGTCTGAGAAAAACTGAAGAGTATTTAGAGATTCTGCCTCTGCTATTGTGGAGACCCAGAACAAAATCTACTAGCTGTCCCCAACAGGCTTGTGAGCCTATTACATTTGTAATTTGGAGTTAGTAACATGAGCTATTTGTTTGTTTTATTTGTTTGGGTAGTACTAGGCATTGAACTCAGGGCTTTGCACTTTCTACACAAGTCACCTGAGCCACATTCCTCCCTTTTATGTTTTAATTATATCTTGACTCCAATCTTATATTTTTGTTTGGGGCTAGCCTAAGACCACACTCCTCCAACCTATACCTCCTGCCTATCTGGGATCACAGGCACATAGCACCATGACTAACTTGTTGAAGTGGAATACCACTTTTTGCCTAGGCTGGCCTCAAATAATGATCCTCCTAATTTCTGCCTCCTGTGTAGCTAGGATTACAGGCAAGACCCACCATGTGTAGCATAGTGAGTTGTTCTTTGTCTCAAAATTGATATTGTATATTGAATTCCTTATATTGTTTATTTTGGGGCAAATGAGTTGTTTTAGACATTCTTCACATATGGAAAATCATTGTTATCATATGAAAGGCTTACAAAAGTTTGACTGGTGTCATTTTTAAAAGTTGAGTTCAATAATAAGAAAATATTAAAACCTGAGTCTAAGGGAGGGAGAATGCTCTATTCATAAGAGTCAGTAGTTACTATGAGAAAGTGCCATAGAATTTACCCATGATAGATCTTCTATTTTTTAACAAAAAAAGAGGAAGGAAGGAAGAAAGGAAGGAAGGAAGGAAGGAAGGAAGGAAAGAAGAAAAGAAAGAAATGAAAGAAAAGAAGAGAAAAGAAGGAAAATAATTCTATAGAAAATCCCAAGTTGTAAATAATCACAACTAAATCTTCCTCATTTTTTTTTTAGTCAATATTTGGGAAACCCTTTGAGAGAGCCCATAGAGACACTTCCATTAAACTCTAAACACAAAGATGAAAACAACATTTCTTTTACTTACTTTAACAAATGATATAACACAACTTTCTTTGATTGTTTTTGCTACATCACGACAATTATATAAATAGATCTTAAATTATACCAGGCCACCAGAATTTCAATAGAAAGCCCGAACCAGCTGCAACCCCATATTTAGCTTTTCCACACTCCTTTAAATAAGCTTTAAAGTTGATTCTCATTTCAAGTGAAAAGTTGAGAAAGAAAATAGGTCAAAGCATAAGCAGATGGCTACTGTGAATTTCAAGCAAAGAATGAGGGTCAGTTTCTGCATGAAAAAGAACTCCGAAAATGAGGGAGATATTTCTGGGTCATAAAGCACACTGGAGATTTGTCTCTTTCAATATTGTGCTATGCATATTTCTATAAGCCTGGTTTTGAGCATATTTTGTAGGTATATTATATATTTCATTATAGCTGTCAATTCTTAAGGGTTTTAGAGATGCAATGACAATAATGATGTTAAAGGGATTGGTGTTAGGAATATAAAAACTTCAAAATAGGCCAAAAACTCAATAGCTCATTTTGCCCTTGGACTAGAAACATTCCCTATATAATGAGTTTTCTTCAGTTGTTATTCATATCTCACTAGTCACTATGCTACAACACCACATACACAATTGCTATAATTATCAAAGAGCATTTATTGATAGTGATGGGATTTTACTTTTGCATAGCTAGCATCTATTCTCTCTCTATTTTTCATAACATTTGGGCTTTCCTTTAGAAAAGTGTCACTTCCCTTTTCTGTATGCGTCAAATGATCCTGCTGGAATTAATTCTACCCAAACTGTACAAACAGGCTATCTTGGAGCACAGTTAGCAGTGACATCACATCCTCTCAGTGGCGAGTCTGATTTGGGGAGGAGGAAAGCATCAGAGCTGGAGAAATAGTATGGATGAAGAGGGAGGAAGAGTATAGGATGTACAAAAATTTGCATCCTATGTAGTGTACATGGAGCTTGGAACATGAAAGGGCACACAGTTAGAGAACTAGATGAACCAGAGCATGCAGATCCTTGACAATTTTGATGACCTTTGGACATAATCCTGAAGGTGATGATTCTCTGGTTTATCCCAATCTGTTAACCAACCAATGTGGGGGAGGGAAGTTTACAATCTTCTGTGAGAAGATTAGACTGAAGGCTAAATGTGATGCACACTAATGCAAAGAGGAGTTAGGAGTCTCTGGTAAAGGTGATAGTCCTAACTGACATGGCAGTGTAAAGGTGGACTTCATGGACAAAGTCAAGGGCCACATCCATGTTTTGTTTCCCACAAGTAAGTATTTCAAAGTATTTAGAAAGACTGAAGTGAGAACCAAGGCCATCTTGAAGTAAGGGGAAGTAGAAATGCAGGGAATATAAGATTTTTGTTCTAAATACTAAAGAATGGAAAGAAGTTGGATGGAAAAAGATAAAGCCTAATGAAGCAACATCAATGAGGGGGTTAACAAGACAGGAAAAGACATAATGTTGAGAATAACTGTGCACCTTTGGGACATAGTTAATGTAAATTCAGAAAATGGTATAAAGGCAGCTTCTTGATAGGAGAATGACTAATGTATACATTATTCAACAGGAAGCATCAGTACATTTAAAGTTTTCAGAAAATTTATGTATCCAAACACCAACATTATGCTTTTATAGTATGTATTCAGCAATAGTAGAGATATGGGTTCTGGAGTTACAACTAAAGAGGGAACTTAACAGGACAGTGGAAATAATATAGGATACATTAGCTAACATTATGGACACCACAACATAATCAGATGAGTTGAAGTGGTTGTAGGAGATTACTGAGATATCAAATGTTAATTATGCAGATGATACTACTTCTAATAAAAGCAGAAATACTGTATTTTGGTGAATAGGAAGACAATAATTCTATACCTATATTAAAGTTGTACATGACATCAATGCCGTATTTCCAAAGATTCAAGCAACACTACGGGTAAATGAGATGAGGATCAATGCTGTTTTCAAATGAATATAAAGCTACCTGTGTATAGAGTAATGAACATATCAAATATTGTTTGAGGTCTACTGATGGCTGCTTTATGTATCTAGAAAACCTCCTTGCATTACCTGTCACCTCTAGATGTTAAGCTCATGGAAGCAAGGGATATACCTCACTCAGAGCTACTGATGTTTGGAGTAAAATAGGATCTTGAAATTTGTTGGTGATATAGTAGAAGCCTCTATAAAGGCTCTATAAATAGAGCTTCCCATTGGATTACTCCCAATACAGTATTCATATGCATAAGGAATTGCTGTCTCTGTACTCTATATCCTGGGTTGTCTAATTCACTAATGTATTTTTGAGACACATGTATTCCATATGTGGGTTTTCAGCCTAAAGAAACAACCCAAAAAAAATTTCTAGTAAACTCATGTAACATGAGGGATATCAAAAGCATCCAGCTTTATTGGTGACAATCATAAGTTTATTCCTCTTTCCTAGTTTAAGAAGAGTCTGATCAGATATAGAAGAAAATTTCCTTTAATGTTTCCAAAAGATTTAAATATCTTAATTGTCCTTGTAGCTCTCTAAACAAAAAAAGGAATTAGACTAGACACTTGGTTGTAATTTTTAGCATACATTGATCAACAATTTTTATTATAGCTTTCTGAAATCGACACTTTTTTTTTGGTCAATCATGGGGCCTGAACTCTGGGCCTGGGCTCTGTCCCTCAGCTCTTCAGCTCAAGACTAGCACTCTATCACTTGAGCCATAGCACCACTTCTGGCCTTTTCTGTTTATGTGGTACTGAGGAATCGAACCCAAGGCCTCATGCATGCAAGACAAGCACTTTACCACTGAGCCACCTTCCCAGCACTGAATTCCAGACACTTTTGAGTTGTCTTTTAATTTTGTTCCTTCTGATTAATTGATATTTCATGTGGCTTTCATTCTCACTAATCAAGGTCTTATTGTGAAAAAATTAACGTCACATATTTGCTCTAATAGGACTCTCAAGTCTAATTGGGTTATTAAGTAGAATGCATTTGAACAACTGAACATAAGAGGAATAGATTGTATTTTAACTTAAGTAGAGTTCAATTCTACTAGAGATTATGTGAGTGCTTTTCTCACATGCAAAGAAATATCAACTATCATAATACTTGACCCTAATAAAAACATTCATAAATGTGTTAATCATATCTGATATAAACTTGTGAAATGAATTTGGAAATGGTGAAATATAAAGAGGCATTGTATTTTGCTTTTAACATAAATGCCTACTATATCATGTTTCATTTAAAAAGAGACTTCTTTTTCCTAACTCTGAAAAAGCATCTTTCCAAAATGGGTTTTTATGTTATAGCCAGATGTTTTAAAAAATACTGTTCCCAATTATTTGACAAAATGACAGATGAAGAATGACCTTCCTGAGTATTTTATTGTAAGTTATCATTCATGTCTTGATTAGAGTATTTCTGTAGGGAATTATTGAGATGAAATGGATAGAAGTTGACATTTGGTGTCAGGGATAAAGGGTGGTAAACAGAGCTAAAACTAAGTCAAGGAAAGAATATCAAATTATGAACTCTCCAACAGAACAGGGTCATCACTTCTAAGGATTTCATATTCATTTCTCACCAGGCTTAGCAGATGTGTGTTCTATTATTATATGTCTAATAATCTTTATTTGAATTAAATTATATTTGTTTATGTCCTATCACTGTAATTATGGTTGGAGAACTGGAAGGGCTAGAAGGACCTGTAGTCCCACAATAATAAAATAGGAAAAAACTTTACTACTTGACATTTCTGTGTAGGTGCTAAACAATCTGACTTTGATGGATCTTTGAAGTTCAGTTTCTCAAATAACATATTGAACATTTAACCTGCAAAGAAGAGCTTGACACAGATGAATGAGATCACAGACCTTGAAGGGTTCAATTATCAAGGTCTTCTTTTTCATCCCATCTCTACCTAATACTAAACTCCATGATTATGCAACTCAACTAATCAGAGTAGATAATCCTCTTCGTTGTCAGGACCAAGTTTCAAAATAAATGAGGAGGAAAAACATTAAAACATGAGTGGGGTAAGGAGCAAATATATTTTCTGTTCCTTTGCAGAGAAGCCCATGGATTTTTGGTTTTAGTTAATCAAGACTTAAGACCCTTATCAAACACAACTGCCATCTACTTAAGGAAAAAATGCTTATATATGTAATATATACATAAACACATAAATATACGTGCATACCCCTACTTATTATTAGGTTCAAATTGAGTATCAAGATGTTCCTCACAGCTCCTTATGGAGGGCAGATTCCAACTTGATGGCATTATTTCCAGTAGTGGTAACACTAGAATAACTGTGGATTTGCCTGTGAGGGTTTTGTCGGCTTGTTGGTAGCTCCCTATCTCTAACTCCTGGTCATCATGGTGTAAGATTCTCTTTATAATATTCCTTGCCATGAGAGACTGAAAATGTCTGCAACTGTGAGCCAAAAACATTTGTATTCCCTCGTTGTTTATTGGCACAGTAATGAGCAAACTAACACAGAAAACCCAAATAAAAATTCAGGCATTTCGCATTTTTATTTGTTTATTTATTTATTTCATATTATTATCTTTAAGTAGCTCTTTCAGGGGGTTTTAACTCAGCATATCAGTTTATGAGTACAATGCATCTTGATCTTGGCATTTTACTTTTAAACTAAGGGAAAGTTCATCTGATTGGAAAGAGCTTACTACATCCAGGATGCTTTAATTTTCATAGACATTTTAGTGACTTTTTAGGAAGGGAGGGAAAAGAACTCCTCAGTTCCACTGATTTTACATATGTGGAAAGTCAAAATAGATGCTCAAAAAAACCCATGCAGGTTTGGACCCCCAGTCAAACTATTACAATAATCACTAAATTTAGGTTGCTCAGTTTCTTCTTGTCTTTTCTTTCTTTCCAATTCCACGTAGAAAGAGTAAGAACTAGTGAAAATGGCCTATAGAAGTCCTGAGAGCATTGAAGAAAGGGGATTAAGGTCCTCTTCTTTATTAGTAGTCTTAGATAAGAGGACCGAATGGAAACCTAGCAGCTTTCTCCAGTTTTGCCATGCTTATAAGGATTGTGTGTAGAGAAGGATTTCCAAATAAATGAACATATTTTACTTGATGTTAGATAATCCTACACTTTACAAATTTGTAATTGATGCAGGATTTGAGGATCTATTGTTTAATTCATCACAGCTAACATCAAAGACAAAAACAGCAAATATATGAACTAGATGCTTTCTGACTCATTTCCAGTTAATCTCCCAATTCTTGCCACACCAGTCTCCCACTGTTCTGTGTCTATTCTGGGGTCTCTAATGATTGTTTTTAAATATTCTAACAACTTTTCCCACTTGTTTTAAGCCAAAGAATTAGCAAACTCTCCATAACAGTTTCAACGATCTTTTTTTTTTAATTTTAAGATTTCCTTATCTCCTTTACCAAATGAATTAAATTTTTTCTATGGATGCAAATTTCTCCCAGTACAGTGTACATTCTCCAAATGAAAGACAGGAATTACACATTGCTATCTTTACTGCTGGTGCCTAGCTCATTTCCTGACATTTAATTATTTTTTTTCATTAATGTACTTTATTGTTATTGTAGAGGTGATATACAGAGCGATTACAATTACTTGAGACAGGTAATGAGTACATTTCCTCTTGTACATTCAATTATGTAAAAACAAACAACTAGATGATGTGAAAAACACAAGGTAATTAGCATTTGAAAATGAGCAAGGTGAGTATTTTAATTTTTGTTTGTTTTAGGAGAAAGAAATTTTCTCTTTCCTACTGATATGGTATCATTTTGGGAGTTTGGGAGCACGTTAGCCAGATAAAATTCTGTCACTGTCTATCTTTTAATCGTTTGACTTTTTTGGGGTACTGGGGTTTAATTTGGAGTCTTGTTGGGTAACCACTCTTACCACTTGAACTACACTACCAGCCCATTTACCATTTGGTCTTTGGAGGCCTCAGATCCCACAGCAATAAATCAGCTTGTCCAAGAGTCCACTCTAGCATTTACAAAATTTCTCAGTTCCTAGTGACTGTTTCAGAGTATTTCCTTCTACCCAAAAGAAACAATTTGGACAACAGTAAAGACAAAGTTTTCATACATAAGCTGTCTCCTTTCTCTCGTCATCATTGAGAGAGTACAGGCAAAATTATAGGAAGAATTTCCAAACTCTGAGTAATTCCACTGTCAAAATTTGTTCCCCACTAACAGCAGAAAGGAAGGTTTTACTGGGCTTTCCCTGTGGAGTTCCAACTTTTCAGCCCCGCATGATTAAGTGTCATATTGTGTGTGTGTGTGTGTGTGTGTTGGCACCATGATTTGAACTCAGGTCCTCCTGCTCTTGCTCAGCTTTTCTTGCTCATAATTGGAACTCTATGCTTAGCTGCCTTGAATCCAAGATTCTCCATGTCTTAGCCTGTTCAGTAGCTAAGATTACAGGTATGAGCCACCAGTTCCCAGCTAAAGATAACTATTTATGTGAAAACCTGATTAAATGTGAATAAACTAATTTTCTTTTGACCCTTAAAATGAGCCAGACCTAAACTGAGCTTGTCTATTTTATTTTTGATGGGAACAATAGGATAATAAGTTCATCTCTTTCTAACAAATGAATTTGTACCAAAATAAATTCTGGGACAATCTCGTAGTAGAGGCTATAAATCTTGGCCAAGATGTCTTTTATATCCCATGGCTTCTGTTGAGACTACAGTTTCAGACTATATGTAGGTTTTTAAGATGTGCTAGATGTAGGAATTAAAACAAAGTGAGTGTGAAAGATGATCTCGGCATGAAAAGAACTTAAATAAATCAAAATTGCTTGTCCCTCATCATAGATACCTAGGCAGCAGGTAACTTGGGAGTTTCAAAGCAAAAAACAAGAAATTAGAACAATGGAAACAAAAATACATCTGTAAATCCAGAAAGCAGACTGTATTGACAATTTCCTCAGGGTTATTTAATATCCTACAGAGGATGACCCAAGGAATTTTTATTTTTATTGCTGGTTTTGTAATGCAAAGTTATAAATGTTATGACTACATAGTATTTGATGTTGCAATGTTTACTATTCCATCTCTTTCAGGAGGAAGACAAACATATGTTTCTTTGTGATTTTACTTATTTATTTATTTTACCTGTTCAGTATAAAGACTATTTTTGAACCTATTTAATTTCTTGTTCCCTTTGAAGATAACAATTGTTAAATAAAACTCTGTTTAATATTAATGCAACTTGAAATCAACACAATGACTGTTTCCCTCTAGTGATTCTTGGGTAGGTAGATTTCATCTCTTAATTGCTTGTTAGAAATCGGAGAAATTTTAATCAGATTTTGACAGCTGTTCAAAGCATTGTCTGAATTTAATACAGTGACAATCACATTCCCATGTGCAACTAAACACGCTAATTCCTATTCTTTGAAGTTAAAGAAATGAATCTTCCTCACATTCTTTTTTCCCGTTTTGTCAGTCGTGGGGACTGAACTCTGGGTCTGGGTGCTGTCCCTTAGCTCTTCAGCTCAAGGCTAGCACTCCACCAGTTGAGCCACAGCGCCACTTCCCCTCCTCACATTCTTTATATTACCACCTGTGCTTAGTAGAGAAAATGCATGAAAAAAAACACAGTCAGATTGAAACAAGTTTATAAGTAATGATAGTTATACCACTTGTGAACGACCACAGCGAATACTTTCAATTACCATAACAGGATTAAAGAAATCAAATTTTCATGCTAAAGCTTTTGTTTTTGTTTTTCTTTCCTTTTTGTTAAAATGAATGAGGGTCCCTTCACTTGGCTGATTTTATCCTGGATGTTTTCCTTGTGTTCCAAGCACATCTGTGACAATCAGATAGGGAATGCACGCCTACAGCAGCAGTTCAAGTCCCTTTTTCCATTAACGTCAGCAACTTTGACTTCCTGAGTTTTGTTCATTTACTAAGATGTTTTTTGAGGCCTGTCACAAGGACTTACACCCCTTTACTTCTTTAACAGAGTGAAAGACCGAGACTTGGCTTAAGTCATATAATTTCCCAAATGGACTAGAATTTTCTGGCAGACCCACTTAGTGTTTGCCATCTGACATGACCCCAAGGAACTGTAGATATCATCTGTGAAGAAATGCTTCATCTCCATTCAACTGACTTCTGGGATATCCTCTGTTCTGATGAGGCCCTCACCCCACGGCAAAGCCCTCTGAGTCATAAGAGGTACCATCTTACTTCTGTCAAATTCTATGCCTTTGTTCCCTAGACAAAGATCTGCAGGCACTGGTGGGTCATGGATGATGATGGCTTACCACCTCATAGATGAAAATTTGATAAAATCAACAGACATATTCAAAAAAATCCAGTGCAAAATTCATTTAATCTTTTTTGAAGAAAGAAATCCCATTGGAGATATTTTGATAATACAGAGTGGCAGTTTTTGCTGCAATCCCAGGGAAAAAAGAGTTCTTTTGATCTACTCAGCATTTGAAAGTAACTCTGTAGGAAACGTCAAGCCATTCTCATTGTAGGATTATGCTTCCAGGACATCTGTTACATGGACACTGCCCATGGTGTCTTCAGGATCTTGTAGGAGTTACCTCATTGTCGTTCACCTGAATGTCATTCCTTCATGCTGTGTTCTGTCCCACTGCTCAAGTCACACTGGGATTCCTGGCTTCTCCAATTAATAAGAAAGAGTTTTGCTCCCTGGAAAATCATCTTCAGATATGTAGGCATGTGTTCTTCCCTTCTTTTTTGCTTTTGCTTCCATTTCTTGTAGATTACATTTCTGGAGCACTCCACTAAAAACTACAGAGTTCTCAGAAGAATTTTCTTTCCTGAATTGCCTTTCTCAATATACTGTTGCACAAACAACAGGGATGAGCAATAGGTACAATAGAGTAAAAATAGAAGCCAATATAAAAGTGGTACACTATATGATTGTCTTTATGCATTGACTGAAGTGAAAAACATTAGTGATAGTGAGGAGTGCTTTCTAGGGATTAGAGAAGGTGAGAGAGTGTATACTGAAGAACTCTGAGATTTCCTTTGTGAAGACAGAACAATTCTCCCTCTCGATAGTAGTAGTGGTGGTGTGTATATTTGATACAATGTCATAAAAGTTATACTATTTCTACAACCTACTCACTGGAAACAGTGATAAGTTTCTATGCATACATTTTTTTTAAAGAAACACATTTCCAGCTTCAGCTGGAAAGGACCATGGAAATGGAAACAATTCTAGTTGATGATATATCAATAGGAACTCTAACACATAATATTAACTGTTAGTCTATGAATATAGCTGTTCATCCAGCTTCAAAACTGGCTTAATGATTAGCTTCAAAACCATGTTCAAAACTACTTCACTTTCAGTAAGCCTTCTTCCTTATTTATTGCCTAGCTTTTTTCCCTCCTTCCCATCATTCTTGCCTTCTTTCTTCCTTTTCCCTTTCCTCTCCCCTTTTAGAAACTTCCATCATCTATTTTATGTATATGCACACCTATACATGTATGTGTATATATATACACATATGCACATATGTGTATACTTATGTGTATATAATAAAGCATATACTAGCATATATTCCACATCAAATAGCCTCTTTTATAAGTTCTAAGCTCAATGTTATATTGTGAGATGTTGTAGCAGTTTAGCAACAAAGCTATAAACAAAAAATGTATTCATGTCTACAAGTACACGAAGTTGAAATGATTTTGGATAAACTAAAAATGCCATATATTAGAATTACAGTCACTTCCATATGGCACTTTGCCTAAGTTTATCATTAACCGGATTATTTAAAATATCTGTGCACCCAATGTGTTTAAAGTTTAACAGCCTAGACAATCCTATGGCCAGACCATGTATTGCTTCAGACTTCTTAAATATGTTTCTGAAATTGTAAAACATCCCAGAATTTAATTAGATAATTCACTAGAGGAGAGTTACTTTTTTCAAGCAGTAGTGCATGCAGGATTCATTTTACAGTGGTTAATTCTCTGTTAAAATAGATATTTATCAGAAGGAAGATTTGTTCTACAGACCTACAGAGCAGTAAGGATTAATGCTGAATGGAATGTATTTTACCTTAGAGTAAAGCAAAGAAAAATGGGAGGGCAGAGGCTAATAGAGCAGCGACAGCACAGGTAAAATTGACATGTCCCCTCTATTATACGAGGTTTAATGAATCATTCAACTACTTTTTAAAATTCAGGAATATATATATGTAAATATATATATATATATATAACCTGTTCATTTTCCAAAAATGGCTTAAAAACTCCAACTCTTAAATAATTCAAATGAACCAATAATTTCAAATATAATGCAAATTTATGTATCCTTATGCATAAACAATAATTCTAATTATACCAAAAGATCAATAAATTTAATTATATTTTGACCACAAATATAAAACAGAATGAAAAATGTAAACATGTAAATTATTTAACTCTTTTATTTAACATGTGTTTTAAAACCAATCAACAAGTAATTTGTAAATAAGAATTCATTTAAATGGTTCAAAAATGTTTGTTTTTAGGGGCTGGGAAGGTGGCTCAGTGGTAGAGCGTTTGCCTTGCATGCTTGAGGCCCTGGGTTCAATTCCTCAGCACCACATAAGCAGAAAAAAATAAAAAGCCGGAAGTGGCGCTGTGGCTCAAGTGGTAAAGTGCTAACCTTGAGCTGAGGGTTGAGGGACAGCACCCAGGCGCAGAGTTCAGGCCCCAGGACCGGACCCCCCCCAAAAAAAAATAATGTTTGTTTTTATTTTATGTTTCATTTTTTAAAAATACATTCTTTTTTTTTATTTTTTATTTGTGAACATACTGTACAGAGGGGTTACAATTACATGGGCAGGATAATGCGTACATTTCTT